>NC_068395.1:13172120-13329620 GCF_023724105.1 Carassius gibelio | reverse complement strand
AAAATACATATAAAATACCTTATTTTTTTACTTAAATTAGTTTCCAAGGCAAATGTTTTTCACCTAATATTTGTATATCATTTAATTTCATTTTTTTATATAGTTTTAGTCTAGCATAAAATAACTTAAATTGCTTTTTTAATGTGTTTTTGAATAAATTAATAATACATAATGAATAACTGTACAATACATAACTGAAGAAATTAATTCTGATAATTTGTAATAAATCACAGTAAATAAAAATGAAAATCACACCAGTGAACTCAGACTGGGATTTAAATTGGTATGGACATTTCTGTTATAGCATATATTTATATGAATTTGTACAGTGAACATTTAAAAACCATCAAATGTTCTTTATCGATCTAAATCCAGCCTATTCCCTCATAACCTTATTTATTCACAGAGAAACTGATCTCAGGTCAGCGTAATGGTTTAATTCACCATATCTAAGCATGTAATGCATGCATCATGCAGAGACGCTAAACAGACTGTACTATTGGCTTTGGACCATCTACGCCACACAGGATGTGACCTCACCATAACCAGCATGACAAGATCTGAAGCCCTAAACCAGAACAAACCCGCAGCTTTCATGTTTTTGACAGCAGTTAAAACTGGCTGTCCAGTTACACACATCACACTGCTATTCCTAAACATCAAAGAAATATCAGAGGGTGTAAAGACAGCCTTAATTCATCTGTATAAAATCTATATGTGATGTGATACTGTGCACTATAATGTTCTAGTTATTAAAGACTTTAATTGGAGTTTTAATTTTAGGCGGGGAAAAATCTTTATGAAATCCACGACAGCTGAAATAATACCATCACTGACCAAGATCGGATTCAGATCTAATACAGTATTGTTCAAAATAATAGCAGTACAATGTGACTAACCAGAATAATCAAGGTTTTTCGTATATTTTTTTATTGCTACGTGGCAAACAAGTTACCAGTAGGTTCAGTAGATTCTCAGAAAACAAATGAGACCCAGCATTCATGATATGCACGCTCTTAAGGCTGTGCAATTGGGCAATTAGTTGAATTAGTTGAAAGGGGTGTGTTCAAAAAAATAGCAGTGTGGCATTCAATCACTGAGGTCATCAATTTTGTGAAGAAACAGGTGTGAATCAGGTGGCCCCTATTTAAGGATGAAGCCAACACTTGTTGAACATGCATTTGAAAGCTGAGGAAAATGGGTCGTTCAAGACATTGTTCAGAAGAACAGCGTACTTTGATTAAAAAGTTGATTAGAGAGGGGAAAACCTATAAAGAGGTGCAAAAAATGATAGGCTGTTCAGCTAAAATGATCTCCAATGCCTTAAAATGGAGAGCAAAACCAGAGAGACGTGGAAGAAAACGGAAGACAACCATCAAAATGGATAGAAGAATAACCAGAATGGCAAAGGCTCAGCCAATGATCACCTCCAGGATGATCAAAGACAGTCTGGAGTTACCTGTAAGTACTGTGACAGTTAGAAGACGTCTGTGTGAAGCTAATCTATTTTCAAGAATCCCCCGCAAAGTCCCTCTGTTAAAAAAAAAGGCATGTGCAGAAGAGGTTACAATTTGCCAAAGAACACATCAACTGGCCTAAAGAGAAATGGAGGAACATTTTGTGGACTGATGAGAGTAAAATTGTTCTTTTTGGGTCCAAGGGCCACAGGCAGTTTGTGAGACGACCCCCAAACTCTGAATTCAAGCCACAGTACACAGTGAAGACCGTGAAGCATGGAGGTGCAAGCATCATGATATGGGCATGTTTCTCCTACTATGGTGTTGGGCCTATTTATCGCATACCAGGGATCATGGATCAGTTTGCATATGTTAAAATACTTGAAGAGGTCATGTTGCCCTATGCTGAAGAGGACATGCCCTTGAAATGGTTGTTTCAACAAGACAATGACCCAAAACACACTAGTAAACGGGCAAAGTCTTGGTTCCAAACCAACAAAATTAATGTTATGGAGTGGCCAGCCCAATCTCCAGACCTTAATCCAATTGAGAACTTGTGGGGTGATATCAAAAATGCTGTTTCTGAAGCAAAACCAAGAAATGTGAATGAATTGTGGAATGTTGTTAAAGAATCATGGAGTGGAATAACAGCTGAGAGGTGCCACAAGTTGGTTGACTCCATGCCACACAGATGTCAAGCAGTTTTAAAAAACTGTGGTCATACAACTAAATATTAGTTTAGTGATTCACAGGATTGCTAAATCCCAGAAAAAAAAAATGTTTGTACAAAATAGTTTTGAGTTTGTACAGTCAAAGGTAGACACTGCTATTTTTTTGAACACACCCCTTTCAACTAATTGCCCAATTGCACAGCCTTAAGAGCGTGCATATCATGAATGCTGGGTCTTGTTTGTTTTCTGAGAATCTACTGAACCTACTGGTAACTTGTTTGCCACGTAGCAATAAAAAATATACTAAAAACCTTGATTATTCTGGTTAGTCACATTGTACTGCTATTATTTTGAACAATACTGTAGGTTCATTAACAGATCCGCATTACTTATAAACAGAATTAAGTGGATTTCAGCTTGTTACCAAGCAAAATAACCGTGGCCTTAAAGGGAGAGTCACCCAAATATTACAATAATGTCATCATTTACACACCTTCAGGGCATTTCAAGCATGTGGCTGTGTGGAGCACAAATTGAGATATTTTGCAGAATGTACACATGGCTCTTTTCCATGCAGTGAAAGTGAATGACTGACCATAAAAAAATAAAAAATTTGCACTTGTGTGTTACGACATGTATTGCTAGGTTTACTGTAAATAACAAGACGTAATATGAACCAAGAACCAATATATTTAATGTTACAGACATCAAACCTGGTGTGATGCTCGTGAACGCGCCATATTATAATCATTGCAAACAGGAAAGACGTTTTAGTATATAATGAGTGATATTTCAGACAAAGCTGAAAGAATACATGGAATATATTGAATGTGGTGAATGAAATTCCTTTTTTGTTCCTATTCACTTCCATTGGACAGAAAAGAACAGCCGAGACATTCAGACATTTATCTCCATAAAATGTGAAAATATGTCTGTATGAACTGCTCCTTAAACTTATTTGCACGTGTTAGGGAAACATTTTTTAGAATTTAGAACTATCTTCGTAAAATAATATCTTGCTAACAAGCAATGTAAAAATTGAGACCAGTCTTTTGAGTTTCGGTCAAAACAAAATATTAAAATGTTCATATTTCCTGACCAATAGGTGCCACTGTGCTGAAATTGTGCAAGTACCCTCATTAAATGCTTGTGATTACATGTACAAGTTTTGATCTAAATAAACTAAAGCATTGTGGAGATTTAGCCCTATACACAATGTATTTTGGCGTGCTTTTCATCAAATTCGTTTATGTGTTATTCAAAAATGGTTTGACTAATTAACTTCCAAAGCTTTTTTGTCGGCATGGTCTAAAGATGATCGGCGCCAATTTTGGTGAAAAATTGGACAAATAGCCATTTCTTGGAACATTTAAAAATGGTGGAAATTAAGATACATAATAAATAATATAAGCATATACATATTTGTTATGTTGTCATATAAGGCAGTGGCAACTAATTAAATGGGAAGTTTAATAGGGATTAGGACCGGGATCATTTACCAAGACAAATGAATTGATAACTCATAATTTTTATATATTTTTGCAAGTTTAATACCTTCAGAAACAACCCCCCCACCCGCCCCCGTTCAGCATTTCTCCAACTTCCTGGTCCGAGGTCATTTGTCAGCATTAACACGGATCACGTCAAGAATCAGACATTAGGGTTCGGACAGCAGTTGAGTAAATAGTGGCTGGAATCATCACGGCATATCCATTTCCACACCTAAATCACGGAACGACTAGGTTTTCCCAAAGGTGAACAGAAAAGCCAAAGAGAAAGGAGAATATCTGTGCTCAGAATTCACTACCCACCATCAAAATGTTCAAGTTGTGTCATTTTGACAGCTAAAAGCTCTGAAAATATTAATGAATTCGGTAGGACTATCTGTTTACTTGACCAAATGGCAGACAAAGGGATAGTTTGCGATATTTTTTTTTTTTCTTTTTTTTTGCCATTAAATAGAAAACTGTCATGACTCAAATTAACATAAAATGAGACACAAGTCTCATTTGCTTCCCTAAATGCAATCTAATCAAAGCACACAATTTTTCTTGAAGAAGGAGTCTGTTTTCTGCCATTGGACTTGGTGTATTTACTAGCAGAAGATTCGACTGATTATAAAGCTTCATCTGTGTCTGGTTCTCGCCCCTGATTCTTTCTCAGCTGCTGATGTGTGTGTTATGTGAGTACGACTTGACTGTTCTTATTTTGGTACATCACTATCAATCAAACGTCTGGATGGGAAGGCCCATTTGACCCCGACGCCCTGAGAAACCTGAGGCGAGGTGAATGGGAATCTCCCCGTTTTCAAAGCCAACTGGACCAGCGGTCTTGAAATAAACCAGAAACGTAATATTTCTGTAAAAGTGTATTGGTATGTTTCTACAACTATGGGTTTATGTGTCCCTGCAGACATCTGCAACATAAACTCTCAAAACACATTTCTAACAGTTCTTTATTGGCATTTATGAGTGAATGAATGAATGATGCATTTCTATTTATGAAGAATCTTTAACATTCAAGGCAACTCTGAAATGCACAAAATGTTCTTTAAAGTGCAAAAGATTGTTCTTCACGGTAGGATAAAATGGTTCTTTTAAAAAGTGTTCACCTACATTTTTTTAGTTTAGTTAATTTGTCAAATAACAATGTCCAACAGCGTATATATACATTAATTATTCATTTTTATCCTTTTTTTTAAATTGAAAGTAATGCAAATCCCCACTACAATGTCATTTCAATAACATTCAAAATGATTTATGGTATTTAATAGCATACCATGGTGGAAATGAAAGTGATGGAATTTTTTTTTTTTAATTTCAACTTCTTGTCGAGTTATTTTCATAACTTAAAAAAAAAAATGGCATTCTAAAAAAACAGTCTGATTGAAAATGATGCACAATAAAACATTTTGTGCATATGGATAGCAATCCCTATTACAGTACCTTTATTTCTCAAATTCAAATAAGAAGTTTTATTTAAACAACAGTTCGCTGTGGTGGAAATGGCAGCATAAATGTAGGACTTTAAACTATTTTATTTTTATTTTTTGTCAATTAACCACTTGTATATTCATTTTCATAGACATAATTGGATAGAGTTAGCTGAAATATTCACAGATGCTTGGGTTTCTGTCTCTGAATCATGTTGCTCACACACCGGCCCAGATAATTCCCACACCAGAATCTCAAGCACAAGCAATACGAGTTTGGGCTTCATCACACAATAACACACTCATGGGACTATTTATAATGTGTCTTGTGCCACAGAAGGTAACATTTTGTTCACACTTTCTTTCCAAGTGTTGACAATGTCCTGCTTGAAACGTAGTAGCCATCTCTCGGGTCCTCGCTGTTGATAGCTAAGAGGATCTTTAGCGTTTCTGTTTGGAGCTAGACTGACTCAGGTTGATGTTTTGGAGGAAGTTACTAGTTAATTAGAGAGAAAGCTGTGTAATGTCACGGTTCGCGCTGTCCCGAGGGATCGGAGCGAGCGAGGGGTTTAAAGTTAAAGGAGATACGGAGCCATTTTTTGGCAGAAAATGAATAACTATGAATATGATTATGACTTTGTCACGTTCATGCTTAATAATCCATTTAGACTCCAATTGCTCTGCACAGTTCGAATGAAAGTTAGCATTTAGGACGCGTTGTACCTATTGAAGTTTGGTTAGTTTTAGGTTTTACAGATAAAAAGAAAGAAAGCAACCCCCCAAGAGGTGTTTGTTTACAATGTTGCGTCATGAAAGTAAAGTAAATGATACCAGAACTATGCCTTCAAGTGCAATGTAGCTTTACTTTCTCACACGCGCTAATATTAAATGAACATTTGAAGGAGTGCAACAAATGCCTAGTGCAGAAACCCACCTTAAACCTCTCGTCCCCCAGCTCCTGTCTGCAGACTCCTGGTAACTGAAACTACAGCACAGTTGGACAACACAGCATGATAATTGGAGAATTACAGCTGTTAGTCACACGAAATACACTGCAGTTGTAGGTCGGGGACCTGGAGGTCGAGGCACGGGAAGCTGAAGTGTAATTTAGAGGCAACCAGTGCCAGCTTCATACCCACAACCCCCTCCGTCAAGTCCACCTGTTAAATAGAGCCTTGTCAGGCAAAGACTAAACACAATCAATGAATAATTAATAACAATTCATTTTTGCTATGATGGCACGTCTCTCGTCATTTCTATTGAGATGAATGAGTATAAGGCTTGCCTCATGTGTGCTATGACAGAAATGGTTAATGTGCCTCTCTGAGCAATTTAGCCACAAATAATTGGATGGTGGATGTCTGTTCAGAAGATGTGTAGTTCCTGTTGGCCAGACACAGTCTAAAAATCGAAAGATGTTACATTGTAACGCATCTGTTCAAATGTAACTGTTTATTTTGTTGATGATACTAGGAGATTCTCCATTTTTTGGTTCAAATTTTTACTCTTTGTGCTGATCAAATGTGTAAAAAAAAAACATAATAGATGAAAAATTAACAAAAAATAATTAAAGTAAAAATTTAAAAACAAAGTATTAACGCATTGAAGATAGAAAGACAGATGGATGGATGGATAGATAGATAGATAGATAGATAGATAGATAGATAGATAGATAGATAGATAGATAGATAGATAGATAGATAGATAGATAGATAGATAGATAGATAGATGGATGGATGGATGGATAGACGGACGGACGGACGGATGGATAGACGGACGGACGGACGGATGGATATTTAGATAGATAGATGGATAGATAGATAGATAGATAGATAGATAGATAGATAGATAGATAGATGGATAGATGGATGGATGGATGGATGGATGGATGGATAGATAGATAGATAGATAGATAGATAGATAGATAGATAGATAGATAGATAGATAGATAGATAGATAGATAGATAGATCTAACCCTAACCCTTACCCTAACTTTTTAGTCTTTTAGTGTAGATAATATGATTTGTTAAAATCATAATGATCAAACTAAAACAAATGAAAACAGAACAACAGAATGCATAAAATAAAGCAGTTGTTGCATTTTATTTATTTTTATTATATTGCATTTTTATCTATTTATTGTATCATTATGCAACTATGTTAATCAATCAAGCAATAAATGCAGTGGTAAATTTAACTAAAGATAGTTAGTTAGGTTGTGGTCAGTTTTGTCATCATCATATGAAGAAGTGATTAATTGACCTTCATGAACGCATTCGATTGACAGTCTCAGTATTTCCCTTGTTTTGTGCATTTGATGCTGCTGCTGAGCTGGTTTGTACTGTATGTGTTTTGCAGATGTTCAGTCAGAGTTCGGACCACCTGTTTGGTTTTCCTGTTTCAGAGTATCCTGTCCAGGAAGGTCATTGTGCTTTCCAGTGAACAATAAAGCACAATAGTGATCAGGTCAAGGGTGAGGACAGGATCTTATGACATACAGCCTAATAACAGCAATACCATTTAATTTCAGAAGATTTCCAAAAGTCATCTGTGTATTATACCTGTGAAGACAAACAAAACAGCAAAAACGGATATAAACAAAGCAGTGCTTGGGGAAAATCCCGGCGCTCATATGGAAAGTTCATCTAAAGTCCCCTCTTTCAGCCTCCCCTCTAAAGACCCCCTGCAGGGGCAGGGCAGGGTGGGGACAGTCCAGCGTGATTTACACCCAGGCGCGAACAGCATGTCGGAACATGTCCCTTCCTGGGATCCCTCCCTGATCTAGGATCAGCTTCTCTGGCGTGTCTGCTCAGGCATGGGACTCCGAAAGCTGAGCTCAGATCAGAGAGGAGTGACAAGCACTTCTCAAGTCAGTGCTGCAGCAATTGGGAAGAAGCTGGAAGTGTTGGTCCCACAGAACCGAACCAGTCGAAGCTTCTGAGGGCGCCCTGATTAGGGTCAAAGATTTGTTTGCAGAACAACGCAATGTGGTGGACTAATTCAGAGCAAACTCGTGAGAAAGCAATGAATTGGGAGCTCTGAGAGTTGAAAAGTGGGACAGCTCATTTAAACAACAATAGACCAGGGGAAATTTAAAGCTGATATGACAGCATATTAACATGGACAAAGTGCTGCTATCATTAATGATACAACGTTAGTTTTTTAACTCTTTGTATTCAAATTCCATTGTTGTGCTGTTAATATGGTTTATAAAGATAATATGATTTTTAAAGATGTTAATAAATTATTTAAAATAATTAACAGTAAAATATAAAATTACTCTCAAACCTTTCACTGCCAAAAATGTCACTGGCAAATGTCAATGGCTTTCATATTGTGATGCACCTTTGTTTTTTTTTTTGTTTTTTGTTTAGTTTTTTACGTATCTTTGGCATTACATCACTCGTTCACCAGTGGATCCTCTGCAGTGAATGGGTGCCGTCAAAATGAGAGTCCAAATAGCTGATAAAAACATCTCAATAATCCACACCACTCCAGTCTATCAGTAAATGTCTTGTGAAGTGAAAAGCTGTGTGTTTGTATAAATCAAATTCAACCCATTGTTTCCAGCTAAAATATGAGTGCTCTATTCCTAATATTGTTTTATCCAGTTAAAAAGTCATCTTGCCTGAATCAGGAGAGAAATGTGCACAGATCAAGCTTTGTTTACAAGCAGAAAACAGCCGTAAACTGTTGTAATCAACGATATTGGTGGATTTTTATGTGAGACACAACAGGAAATTGACTTTTTCACCAAAGGAAGTGTTGTTATGGATTATGAGTTATTGGCCAGAAGTGAATATTTAAAGTTAAAACATTTTAATGATTTTAATGATGTTTTTTAGAAACACAGCTTTTTGCTTCACAAGAAATTAACTGATGGACTTGAGTGGTGTGGATTATTGAGATGTTTTTATCAGCTGTTTGGACTCTCATTCTGACGGCACCCATTCACTGCAGAGAATTCACTGATGAACAAGTGATGTAATGAAAGTTTAATCAAATCTGTTCTGATTACGAAACAAACTCATTTGAATTTTGGATGGCCTGAAGGTGAGTGAATATTCACCTAATCTTAAACACCTTAAAAAAACATCACTATAATAGTGTAATCGTATCATATTAGTATATTTAATATATAAAAATATAATAAATCACATTGCATTCAAAGTCACTTCTGTGTTTTACGTCATTCAGAGATGTAATATTGAGCCTAGAATATTTCTAAAGCTTAAAAAGAACCTTCTAAAAACTGGAAACCAAACCAAAAAGATGAGCGAATCAGAATTTGGATGCAGTCAAAAGTTTCCCACAGACCTTGAATGCCAAAACATGTCACATCTGGATATTTGGTTGTGATTTTTAAATGGATTACAGCAACACAACAATCTCCCAAAGTGCAGACCAACCAATTTACAACCCAGTCTGCCACCCAGATTAAATACACCTGGATGTGACGCGATTATTCACACTCGCTCACATGAAGCACAAGCACTTTACCACGCTCTTTAGGAGCACCAAGCATACAGATATACAGGTCGATATTAAATCTGATACCCAGCAGTGTTTATCCTGCCAGACAGGGCAATCCAAAGTTGTAAAACACATTGGGGTTTAACTACACACCATTGTTATCCGGTATGAGACTGTGAGAAAGACAGGGTTCAGCCTGTTTAGTCCTAAACTCGAGAAAGGGTTGTGTTTCAACTTAATTAACTCTCTTAAACTTGCTTATGATTCTGGACATTTTAAGTGTAATGTTTCAACAAATTCATGAAATAATTATGTGCTTAAAGTATGTGTTTGTGTGTAAACATATATATATTATAATATTGTTTGTATTATATGTAAAAATAGACATGCATTTAAATTTATTGCCATGAGAGATTAAGTAAATTTAGAGTTTATTGGTTTGAGCTTTCTGCGTTCAAGAGCTCAGTGTAGGAGTGGATGGCAGGAGGTGATCACATGTAAATGGGCCGTGTGAATGCAGCGTGGAGGATGGGATTGGGCACAGCAAGGACCCTTGCAGAACGTCCACTGTCAACACCTCACAGAGCCTTTCAATGCCACCCCACAAGAGCGGTTAACTCTTTAAGCCACTGAGACACATTGTGCCAAACATTATGAATCAGATCAGAGGACTCGTGCTGTTTTCATTCTGCTGAAACGAAGAGAAAATCACACACTGGATTTTACACCTTGACAATTAGTTTAAGTGTCAAATATAAAAGCTTTATAATGGAACACAAAATTAATAAAGAATTCAGTTTCAGTTATTTACTCACTCTCTCATGTTGTTCCCAACCTATATGTGGAATTTCATTTAAATAAAATGTCTGATTTTATTAAACTTAATTAAATTAACTAAAAGAACCATAAAAGTAGTAATAAAAAATAATAATAATGAGAATTACAATTTAACTCAACAATGAGCAAATCATTCTCATTTATGGGTGAAGCATTCCTTTAAAGTAGGTCAAGCGGTAACACTTTAGAATAAGGTTCCATTAGTTAATGTTAGTTAATGTATTAATTAACATGAACAAACAATGAATAATACATTTATTACTGTATTAATTCATCTTCGTTAATTTTAGTTAATGAAAATACAGTTATTCATTGTTAGTTCATGGTAATTCACAGTGCATTAACTAATGTTAACAAGCACAACTTGTGATTGAAATAATGCATTAGTAAATGTTGAAATTAACATGAACTAAGACTTATAAATGCTGTAGAAGGATTGTTCTTGCTTAGTTCATGTGAACGAAAGTAGTTAACTAACATTAACTAATGGAACCTTATTCTAAAGTGTTACCGATCAAGCTTTGGGTCTCTGTCTAAACAAATATGAACACAGCCGTATCTCTTCCGTGGCATCAAAGCTTTTCTCTTTGTGACCGGGTCTACTGGGACAGGGGTTGGTGGAGGGGCATGACCACAGCCCCTCGACATCTCTCATCGTTTGGACCCGATCGCCACTTCGTTGACATTCCTACCCTCCCTGGGCAGAATGCGTTCCCATTTTCCGAGTTCAGTGCCAGCGGTGTGGACCCCCCACCCTGAGGCTGGCGTGGTGCCCGCATTAAGTGCAGAACAGGATGGACGGCGCCACTGACGCTTAAAGAAACATTTAATGTTTCGCAAGGCTGTAGGAGTCAGGATTACACTCCACAGTACTTTAAAGCCTGCGGTGCGGGAAACAATCAGCGAGCTGCTTTTTTGCTTTGGTACACAAGGTCATGGTTTGTTACGAGACCTGGCACTATAGAACGGATCCAGATCTGGAGGGCTACACCTGCACCTGGCATGGGCATGAAATGACCAATAAAAAACAAGAACTTAAAAACATTCGCAGTGCCGCCAGACATTTGATCTAACTGAATGCGACCCATTGCGTTTACATTTTCAAACCACTTCAGTAATGATAATAAAACCTTGTTTGGGAAGGAGAGGGGTTTTGAAAGTGTGGACTGGGTTGGGGAGCCCCTCTGAGACACCCAGCTTGGAATTCAATGAGAAAGGACAGGAGCGTTACAGAATCTTTGGTTAATCAACAAAACACAAATTTAAATGTGTTCATCATATGAAGCAATCATACAGTATCTCTTCACAAATCTCAGTTCAGTTCATATGGTTCATTTGTGTGATGCCTTTATGACAAGGGAGTCCAATCCTGCTCCTGGAGGGCCACTGTCCGGCAGATTTCAGCTCCAACCCTAATTAAACAAACCTGAAGCAAAGTAATCAAGATCTTCAGACTCAGTAGATCTTCCAAAGCAAGTGTGTTAGAGCTAGTTGGAGTACAAATCTGCAGGATACCGCTGCTTGATGACCTTTTTCGATCTTCTAAGTTTTGGTTACTTGGACTTTCAAAAGAGGGACAGAAAAATATGGGGGGTATAGAAATGGCTGGATTTGACCGTGAAACCTCTCAGATGAGACACCCAGCATGGCGTTCAATGAGAAATGATGGGAGCATTACATAATCCAAATGTTGCTGCTGGAAAATACACAATAGTTTTGCCAGAGCACTCAAAATCCCCTAAAACAATGTCCACCCATTGCATGTTCTACTCCGGACGTTGATCACATCATTTCCATTCCCGTATTGTCTGTGCACTTTTGTTTTGAAAAAGAGAAAAGCTCTTATTTCAACTCTTGGAACCTCAGTAGAGCCTCCAAAGTTCAGCTCCTTGGTTTCAGACTCTTTTGCTCCATTTGACCAAGGCCAGTTGGGGAGATTTGGCAGACAGCACAAGTGCTGATAGGACAAGGTCCATAATGTTGCACACGCACGCCAAAATTTTCAGTAATGGCAGCACTGACACAAAGAGAATTATGAGGGGATGGTGTAGCCGAGAGTTTGCCAGAGGAGAACTAGCATTTTGGACATGGGGGCTTTTAGATGTCAGCATACCAAACAGACCGAATTCAAGCCATCCTGTAATATATGACCAATACATTTAAAGGGATTGTTCATTGAGAAAAAATAAATAAATAATAATAATCTATCATCATTTACTCAAACCCGAGAGGTTTAAATCTCTGCATCACCCTCGTGCTCTTGGCTCAACCTAAGCTAGCAGTATTAAGGGTCCCGACACCTCGCATTAGGAGGGGAACTGCATCTTACTGTCTACAAACACCAAGGTGGATTCATAACTGTCCACACCGAGCACATTCCAAAGCTTTTGTCACAGCCACGCTTCAGATTAGCATTCAATTATTTGAGCAGTAACTAAGTCACATGAACAGTGAGAGAGTAACAGCAGGAACTTGGGGAATTAAGACCTCCAAAGTTCATGTTTAGGTGATTGTGAATGGAGAGAAAATTAGGCTTGCAATCTTCATGTACTGCTAATTAAAAATGTGTCAAAGTATATGCAATGCATATATCACTGATAGTATAAAGGACAAGGACAAAATCGGATGGAAATAGAAAAGTAGACTATAAAATATTTAACAAATGCAAAACGTTTTATAATAGCTGAATGTAAGTCATTATTTGAAAAAAAGTATGAATAACTGAAAGCAACATGTGTCTTTATGTGAGTTATTTTGCCATGTCAACAATAAAATAAATAAACAAATAAAATAAAATCTTTTTTTAGAGTGTATGGAGCCCCACACATGCCATTCAAGAAAAAATGTATAAATCGTGCACACAATTTACTTATTCATTCCCTCGATGTCATAAAACAAGCACGTGATTTATTAATTTCGTTTCCTCGATGTACTAAAACGTGCGCATGATTTACTAATTCGTTCCCTCAATGTACTAAAAGGTGTACACGATTACAATTTCGTTCCCTCAATTTGCTAAATCGTATGCACAATTTACAAATTTGTTCTCTAGATTTATAAATCATGTGCACGATTTAGCAAATTCAGGGAACGAATTAGTACATCGTGCGTACAGTTTATAAATCAAGGGAACGATATAGTACTGTAAATCGTGCACATGATTTAGCCTGCCTTTTTCCTACATGCCATGTGTGGGGCTCCATATGAATGTGTTATTATGTGTGAAAATTATTTAACTAAAATTCAAACACTACAGCAACTGTCACTTTAAGGACACACCCAGTGTTAAGAGGTTGTAGCAAATGTTATCAAAGACCCTGATCTGAGCTCTCTCAAATGGTAGGTGATAGGTTTAATAGACTCTCTTCCTTCCATGCGTGACAGCCAGTGGGAGGAGAGAGATGCCCACCTCACTAATTACTGTAAATTAGTGTAATTAGCAAGAAGCACCTTCTGTTTCACACAATCCTTTCTCAATATGCATGTGGCATCCATTTAGCACCAGTCTGTTAATACATAAATTAGCCTTTAAGGCTAAAAGTGCCAATCATCTTTGAGGAGGATTCTGCATTTTCAAAGAACCGAACAAGCATTTCTTAGAATCCTTTTTTTTTTTTTGAAGATCAAGTTAAACTGTCATTTAAAAATACAGTAAATGACTCATTCGACACCATTCATTGCATTCCATTCCACTGACAAACAGTTAAGACACACCAAGGTGTGAATCTTGCTACTGGTAGCAGTACACATTCCTTACATCACCTAAAGCCTACATGTGGGCCACCATGCATCTCAAAACCTTCCACCATTTGCATGTGACAAAAAATGTTGCAAAATGGACCACCAAGATAAAAGCAACAAAGCCGTGGTGGTGACGGCACCTAACTACAAGAGAGACATCACTCTGGGCCATCACCTCCTCATTCTTGGCCTCCAGTAGCTAAATTTGGCAGAAGTCTGTGTGTCCTCAAGCTGCTTTTCACACCTGTCACCCCGTCACCATCCAGGTCCCAAACTCTGAGCTTACGTTTTAATGTCCTGTTGTCGCGGGGCAGAGTCTCTGTGTGTGTTCCCCAGAACTCTCACCATGGGACGCAAGCAAACACAGGGAGATCAAAGTGAGGACACTATGAAAATATTGAAGTTCTGTGATCTTGGTCAGACTGTTGAAGGATAGACAGTGGCCCCAGCAGAGGGTTACCACTGCTAGAAAAATCTTACTAGAGAATCGAAAGATGGAAAGCTTGAACTGTTCTTTTACTGCTTTTCTCTTACTGGACATTCTCAGTACAACTGGGTATTATAATGCATTTTATGCATATTAATTAATACTCAATCTCGTCCTTGACAATAATATACCTAGACGAAGTGACTTTAAAATGTATGTCATAAGACTGGTATGAGTTTGCACATCAGTATGTTAATTTCTGAAAGATGTTTCCTCAGTGGATTCACAACAGCAAGTCTCCCGAAACCCACAATTACTTGAATTTGAACACAAAGACATAACAGAACATTCTACAATAAAGGATATTCTGAAAATGGCTGCTTCATAATGGTCTAAATTCTGAATTTGTCATCGCCAGTTGTCTTATTCTAAGCCATCTCGGCTTGATTTGGGGTTTGGCACAACAGTACATTAACATGATGTTTACATAATCAGATTATGACTACATTCTGATTCATATCAGATTATTCTTGTTCATGTAAAATGTGTTACTGAACCTTTTCAATATGTCAGGAAGAATATATGAAGCTTAAAAAAATTAAGGGTGAATGTAAAAATAAGAATATTCCCCAATGCATGCTTTGTGATCTGGTCAGAGTTTTGGACGACTTTAAGACTATTGCAAAAGTCCACACAAAAAGCCCCCTCTCTCTTTCACACGCACCCACACTTTGGAATAACCCCACGCCTAACCTGAAATATAAATAACTCTCATTAAAATATTCTGGATTATCTGGAGTGATCATGATGGTGTATATGGAACAAAGTCCCTCTTGTCTTGTCCAGTTTAGTGGTGAAGATTGGCATGAATGACATAGCTCATTACAGAGGACATCATAAAGTTATTCTCTCTTGCCAGATAAGTGAAACCGAGACTAGGCCACTGATGTAATTGATGCACACTGTCAACAACTTAGACTCATTTATCTAATCTTGATGAACAGGAACACAACAAAAAAGTAACCTATGACAGTTCCCAGCAAAACTTGTCTCTGGGTGGGCCAAACTGAAGGTGTACCTTGATGACCACTAGTGTTGGTTTTATAGGGCTCCCCTTTAAAGCACATTTACAAGGGTGCCAAAGATTGGGCACAGAACACCAGGGATTCTGACAAACACGGACAGAGAGAGAAAGAGAGAGAGAGAAAGAGAGAGAGAGTTTAGTAGGGCAGCTATGGACCCCTTTCCAAATCCACATTTCTAAATATTCTCATCTCCAGCTCTCAAAGTATTCAGTTTCAGTCCTGTATCTCATAGAGTTGAGTCCCCATGTAAAGTCCTACTTAATTCCCTTCACCTAATTCCACATCACACCACATCTAATTCAAGTCCCTGGCCATCTGAAAAACAAACATCCACACCATGACACTTCATACACCTTTAACCCTTTTATTATCATGTGTCATCCCTGTTGCCCAACTACTTTTGAGGCTTATGGAAACAAGAAACAAGTTTTGGCCACTGTCAAATTCTTGTTGCCAGAGGCAAAACGTTTGTTGAAGTATACTGTACACTTCAACTGTATCGACTTAATGTTGGTTCCAAAATCAGTGAGCAACAACTTTAACTAATAGCACAACCACTAAGTAATTTCTATAAGATTGAGAAGAGTTTCAATTTTGAAAAGACGGAACACATTTTAAGCTAGTGCCTACCTGGTCACTAATACACAAGGTATAGTGAAACTCATGAATTGAAAATGGGCAGTTTAAAGCCGCACAATACACGTCAATGGAACAGCTATGAGGCCAGGATGACTTTCATATGGTACAAGCGTCATTATCACTATTCACAGAATCTCTACTGAAACACGAGCCTGTGATCAGGGCAGCAGTTCCAGAGCTCTACCTTCCCAAACATTTCCCTACAGACTGAGCCAACTCTTGCCTCCACAACATTCAGCGTGACTCACATTCTACTCAACGTCAGAGAGCTGGATCCTTCGAGCAACTTTACAGCCAAATGAATGGCATGCATGTTCATGTAGCACCGCTAACATGCAAACACTGATGTCACTGATGAGTCTTCGTTATTGAAGTCAACCCTTTTATTTGTTGGTATGATGAGGAATTAACCTCAAGCTGTACTTTTGACTTTCCTGTTTCAGTTGCAGTGAGGGCTGCCAAAATTTGACCATTTAAAAACGGTGTCAATTGAATGTTATTTAGCTTAGGGTTAGGGATTTAGGCAAATCCTTAACACTAGATATAAAACTCTGGGCCGCAACTTGTTATACTTTATGCTCTACAGATATTAATGATACCTCCAATCATGTGTCTTGTTGAGGAGAGCTATGCTATTATTTTTGAAGTGATTGTATGTTCAGTTTTTACCAGATGGGCAATAAAATACAGTAGACTTAAACTGAATTGATAGGATCCCATCTTCAAAGAGATGGGATCTATCAGCTTGGTCCAAAAAGTAAACCTAAACGGTCCTAAAATTGTACCTTTAGATTTACAACAGCTTGTCACTGGGTCAGTACCCTCAGAGACATTTTTTTGTATGTTATCTACCACTAAAAGGTGAATGTTGTTACCACTAGGATAGATAAGGGGTACGATAAGATAAGCAAATAGTAAACAAATCGTACAGTTTTGCTGAATTCTATGTAGCATGTGACAGGGGTTTTTATTTAAAGTGTTAGCTTCGTTGTAACTAATAATGCTAAAAAAACAACCAGGCATCTGATGACCTGAGCTCTCCTACGATTCTACCATCACCATTTATCATATCGTAAATCACAGTACATAACCATGGAGGATTTCATTACAAGCACTGAAATGCGCTACTCTATATTTGTCTCTTTAATGAGGGTCCAGCATTCCAACAGCGTTTTCGACCTAATCACTGTGTCAAGAACAACTATCCCTGGACACCCCCTCACTCGCACCCATATCATATCCTCAAAACGAACACTAGTCGTCAACAATATGACATGCATCTGACTCACAGTGCTTTTAACTACACCTTTACTAGCACTAAAACGACAGTCACAAGCTGGAGACGCACACCCGAAAACTTCCTTACACAGCCGTAAAGGATCCCATAACAGAGTCTTTCCAATGGGGATGACTTTAGGGACGGTATCAAATGCCAGCTATGAAAGAGCATTCCGACCGAAGGATTATCTTTCGAGTGTTATGATCCACCATTATATTTTTCTTTGCCCTTCTTTCCACCATGTTTAGATGGCAATTAGTGAGCTGCCAAGTTGGGCTGAGTTCTGCGGGTGACGTTACTGAGTATTGTTTATAGACAGCTGCTGGCCCGATAAAAGCTAAGGCCCATTGATGTGTTCACCAGCTGTGCGAGTAGGCTTCAGTCAAGAGCTGTCCAACCTGAAGAGTGACCCCTCGTGTAGCTCGTCATACAGTGACAATTCGTAGCTCACTTTGAATAATAAAACGTGCAAAGTATGTTTCGGGATGAACTTCGGTGATCGAAAAGCAGTCACAGGGGCGGTACCTTTGCAAAACATACACCTTTGTGTTTTATTATCCCCTAAAGAGCGATATTAGTAACTTAAAGGTACAGATTAGTGTCTAAATGGTACGTATTAGTACCTTTTGAAAGGGTAACACCACAGTGACAGCTTTTACGTATACCTTTTTTCTCAGTGTATTAGTGTGTTAATGTGCAAAACTAGCAGACACAATATTAAAATGTTTTGGGTGGTTTCCGAGGAATGCTATAGCCAGTTGCTAGTTCCCCCACTCTTATGCATTTTCAATACCAAATAAACCTATAAATATACATCACTTCCAAGGTGTTAATGTGTCTTCTCTGTTAAAAACAAGTGCCAGGGCGCTGTGATAAATTCCTAAGTCTCCAATGAGTGGGAGTTACATCTTATATTTTGAGTCGTGCGATGAGAGACGGGCATTAAAAGCAAAAGGCCACATTCCGACGCTGATGTGGTATGAGTTTACACACACACTCCTTGATGCCTAGGATCAACAACCACAAAAATAGTTCCACAAATGAGACGGTAAACTATAAAGGAGCAGACACCCTCATTAATCTGAAATAAAACACTTGGGTGAGTTTTTTAAGAATGTATTAGAAATATGAGACGATATCCTTTAACAATTTAGACTGTAAGTGATAAATGAGGATGGATTTACATAGCTGGCATAATGGCCCAACTGGAAAGCCCTTAACAGACATGTAAAAGAGGAATACTTCTGAGAGGACATCCCGTAATTACTGTGGGAGGATTTGGGATAGGTAATACAAAACTAGTATGGCTTGGTACATAAAAAATATTATATATATATATATATATATATATATATATATATATATATATATATATATATATATATATATATATATATATATATATAAAACAGTATAGTACATGCATTATTCAATAAACAGAAATATATATATAATATAAAATAATTATCTTATGCTTACCAGTGCTGCATTTACTTGATCAAAAATGTAGTAAAAACAGTAATATTGTGAAATATATTTTTGTAACTTTTGCAACATTAGAAATGTCTTTACCGTTACTTTTGTTTAGTTGAATGCATCCTCACTGAATGAAAGTGTTTTTTTTTTTTACAAAACAACAAAAAAATATTAAGACGAAAGAAATGTTTCCAGCATTGATTTTAATAATAGTAATAATAATAATAATAATAATAATTTCTTGAGCACCAGATCAGCACATAAGATGATTAATATCACAAGCCCTACATGAGAAGCTTTAAAACAATTTAGCTCCACAAACGTTCATTAAAGGATGCGTGAATCGTCCTCTCCTTGGACAGAAAATGATATCCCTTTGGATTAAACAGTTAAGCCTCTACTGCGTTTCGGTAACATGAAGGGGGAGATGTCTAGCCAGCATGAGCCACCCTAGACTATCAATAAGTAAAGACAATACTGCTGGTCTTTAACAAGACCAGACACTGCAGAGAGAGGCCTGGTCCCATTAAGCCTACAGAGCTGAAGTTAGCAAGACAAACAGCGACTATGACTGACTCCTAGATGACATATTCATAAATCTGTTTTTGGGACTATAATCCCCGTAATGCTGCAACACGGTCGAGCCCACATGTCGAACAGAACCCTCTGTCCACTCATTGTCCATTGTGTAATTCGTTGGTAATGTAATCTAGCGCTGGGCCTGTCCAAACACAGAGTCAGGGTTGTTGTAAAAATGTCATGTCAGGGCAGTTCACCATCTTTACAGCTCAAAGCAGGTGTGGGAAGCGCTCGTCCCATCACCAACAAGCATCAGAGCAGCATTTTTAGGCCTACGCATGGAAATATGTATGTTTCATCTTGAAATGGTTGTTGGAAGTCCATATTCTGTATGATAACACCGGGTGGGTAATCACATGAAATTTGTATCATAAGTATTGATAATACACAGTGTAGAGAAAATATAAGCAAAGGATAAATGTCATAAAGAATATATATATATATATAGAGAGAGAGAGAGAGAGAGAGAGAGAGCAAGTCATGTTTAACCTAAAAAAAATATATGAAAGAAATTTATAACATAATAAAAATTAATCCAGCATATAGCATTAAGAAAGTGAAGCCCCTATTCTTCAATTTATGGCATGCATTTGGAAATAAAAGAATTTACAAATGAAGGTAGTATTTGATAAAGATATATTTAAAAAAATAAATAAATAAACATGTATTATTGTAATGAGAATCTTATTATCACAAGAGAATAATAAATAATAAATAATAAATAGTAGAGAATAATAAAAAGTTAAAAGCATTATTGTGAAGAAAATGTGAAGAAAATTAGAAAAAAAAACTAGAATTATTTTTTTTATTTGTTATGCTATATATATATATATATATATATATATATATATATATATATATATATATATATATATATATATATATATATATATATATATATATATATAGGACATTTATAATGTCATATGTTTCTACTCTTAATCTATTCTAGCATTCTAATTCTAATTTATTTCTATTCTATTTATTTTTCAAATAAAATTTTATTTTGAACTATGTTTTCAGCAGATAATCAATAAAGAGTGCAGAAAAGAGAAAGACGTCATAAGAGACTTCTTTCAAAACATATGTATATTGTATTTGCCTTTGATTTTGGGGTGAATTGGAACTGATTTAGTGAGACTGTGAATATAGGATATATATATATATATATATATATATATATTATCAGTAAACATGACTAAAATCTAAAACAAATGATTAAAATGTGAAAGAATCATTGATCAAGAATGATTCATGTTTTGTTTTGTTTGTTTTCTTATATCAAGTCAGATACTGTTGTCACTGGATTTATACAAGTGTATTAAGAGTAGTCAAAACCAAAAAACATTTAAAGATTGTTTAGGGAATTTTTCAGGTGAGATGAGAAATAAGACCAGCAAAACCAGGAACAAGACAGAAAGTCTTGAGTGTCTTTGGACAGCTGCACTAAGAAACTCACAGACAAAGACAAAACATGGACAAAAGGCAGGTGGTATCCTTGAAGGAGGTCTACAGCAAGCTGCCCAAATGTATGACAGCTCTGTTGCATCGTTATCTTAGGGCACACAACACATACCCACCATGATGTACAAGAGCCACAGGCTGTGACCTAAAATGTGAGTCACACTCGCAACCTTTATTCCAAATTCAAACTGAAATTTAGCCTTGTCTGGGTCTGTTCCTCTGAGTGTTTATGTGTGTTTGTAATTTGTTACACTTAAGTTCAGCTCAGGTCATTATATATGTGTCTGAGAGGTACAGAGGTCAAGTCAAGAGTGCAGGTCCTGCTGACTCGAAGCTGGACGTACACTGTGTGTTCCCCTTTCTTCCATCCAGACCCAACTGGCACCCGGGGATCTCCCAGTCCATCAGTCATCTGCACTGAGGAGGGCGCAATGATACGGGCCACTGATGAAACAAGAGACGGGTCTACCAGGGATGAGGGCAGGGGGACACAGCAAAGACCCCAAAGAACAACTGAATCCCTTGGTTTGTGTAGAAAAGGAGCACGTTATCATATATATACATGCATGACTCATTGCATCTTCAATGCTGGATTTTACACAGAGTTTCAAAGAAAAAGCCACACCTGAGACTGGCAAATAAAATGTAGTGAGTAAAGTGGCAGTTGATGGATGAAAAAAACACTGACAGCCAATCAGAAAACCATCCTGATTTAAAGAGCTCAAGCTTTTAAAGTGACAGACGACAGAAAAACTGATTGTAATAAACAAATAATTATTTTGCACTGATGTGGATGCTAATATACAGTAGTCGTCTTTATAGTCATCACTCTTTTTGTGAACGGGCTTAACTCTGATTGAGTATACAAACCAATATAGTGAAGTAAACCTCTGAGATGAAATGAACCCCAAGGTGCGCGTAAGGTGACTTGGTCGGTTCACATAGTTTTGTCGTGGCCGTGAGATCATTTTGTCGAGGTAACGACATCCTTATGTCATGGCCTCGAGATGTTATGTTGAGGAAATGACATCCATTTCTCAAACCTCAACAGAATATATTCATACATATTTATATCATTAAATAATTTCTAAATGCCATTACTCTCATTTATATGTCCTTGGAGAATGAAGGTATTGTTTCTTTCAAAAATTGCAAAGATTTCATGGTGTTCCCAAACTTTAGAGAAGTGATTACTGTCATGGTCCCTACTGTGCTAGAGCGCGGAGCAAGGAACGAGGAAACGTGGAGTACATCAACAAGGAAGTTTTTAATGGCATCAAAGGAACCAGAGAACACATGTAGCAGGAGGGGTTGACATCAACAATACCAGACAAAGAACTCAAAACAGAAAACCCTTTAAACTGTAAATGCACAAGACTAGAGGATAATTAACTAAACACACCTGGGAACAAATGAAGACATAATCAGGGAACCTAATGGGAACAAAAAGGACCAAATAAGGGCATAAGGATAACCTGGAGCATGTGGGGAAGGAAAACACAACACATGGCAGAAACAGAGTCTGATATTATTCCCCCTCCTGGAAGGTGAGTACTCACACCACACAACATCCAAGGGGAAGGATATCTGAAGTCCCAGTCAGGGCACCATGGCGGAGCAGGCAAACTAGGAGTCCATGGTGGATCAAACAGTTCAGGGGGCCATTGGTGTAGAAGCCTCCAAGTCCGCGGCCTCAGCCTCCGACCCGGTCTCTACGGCAGGAACCCTGCTATCCAACCCGCCCCAAAAATACTTGGGGAGGATTACAGGCTACGAGGCTCTCCGTGGACTAGACATAGGGACCGCAACCCTTTCCAGGCCTAATTCAGAAATAGGAGCCCTCCGTGGGTTAAACTCGGGAACTGGAGCCCTCACTGGGGTAAACTGATGAGGGCTGTAAACAGTATTTTTCTCCTCATCCTCTTCCCTTGGTTATGGGTGAATTGGGTGGCCAGCGGGCTTGGGTCCACAGCGGGCTTGAGAGCGGTGGTCGGTGAGCTTGACTTCATAACGGCTGGCGGGCTTGACAACAACCCGGCCAGCGGTCCTGACTTGGGAACGGCCAGCAGTCTTGAGTGAGACGTGGCTGGTGGGCTTGAGTGAGGAACGGACGGCGGGCTTGACAAAGAATGGATGGGACTGCTGCGTTATTCCTCTGGGCTAACTCTATATATATATATACACTCACCAGCCACTTTATTTGTTACACATGTTTAATTGCTTGGTAACACAGATTGCTAATCAGCCAATCACATAGCAGCAACTCAATTCATTTAGGTATCTAGCTGTTGTGAAGATGACTTGCTGAAGTTCAAACCGAGCATCTGAATGAGGAAGAAAAGGGAATTTAAGTGACTTTGAACGTGGAATGGTTGTTGGTACCAGACCTGACTTCTGAGCATTTAAAAAAAAAAAAAAAAAAACTGCTGATATACTGAGATTTAATGACTACAGTGTACACATCTTCTGATGGCTACTTCCAGCAGGATAAGCACCATGTCACACAGCTCAAATCATCTCAGATTGGTTTCTTGAACATGAAAATGAGTTCACTTTACACAAATGGCCTCCACAGTGACCAGATCTCAATCCACTAGAGCCGCTTTGAGATGTGGTGGAATGGAATATTTACATCATGGATGTGAAACCGACAAATCTGCAACAGCTGTGTGATGTTATCATGTCAATATGGACAAAAATATCGGATAAATATTTCCAACACCGTGTTGAATCTATGCCATGGAGAATTAAGGCACTTCTGAAGGCAAAAGGGAATCCAACCTGGTACTAGCAAGGTGTACCAAATAAAATGGCCAGTGTGTGTGTGTGTGTGTTTGTGCTCTTGTTTTTGTGACAAATCAGGACACAACTCTGTATAATGACATGGGTATGACAGAGGTATTACAAGGAGACTTATGAGGACATAACCCATGTCCCCATTTTTCAAAACGCTTATAAATCATACAGAATGAGTTTCTAATAAAAAGTTTACAAAAATGCACAAAGGTTAAGTTTAGGTGTAGGGTTGGTGTAGGGCCATATAATATACAGTTTGTACAGTATAAAAACCATTACACCTATGGGATGTCCCCACTTTTCACAAAAACAAACATGTGTACTAAGTGTACTTTAGAGCATGTCAAAAGATTAAAACATAATAATTTAGATGCACTTTAAAGAAAAGCTTTTAATTTTACATTATTACAAAGTGCACTTTTAAAAGGTGTATTTAGGTGTTAGCCATGAACTGTCATAAAATATATTTTTCTTTAAGCACATTTAAATGCTCTTTCTCTCATAGCACATAGGCTATACAACACAGAGACATCTATATGACATCTGCATTTACATCTACAAGACGTAGCCTATTGTTTTAGTGTTTGTTTATCTGCAATACATCTATAGGACGTTTCCCATCAGATGTAAAAGACGTTTAGAAAATATCTTTAAGGTGTTTATAACTTATAATGTATGTAACATGTCATAATCGTATAAGTAGATCCACTTATTCTGGATCATTTAGTATCATTATTGTAATAGATCAGTAAATTATAGGCTGGTGTTCGTATGGCAGGATGCCCCCTCATGCATCCACCCACATAATACCGGATGAACTTGACAGAACGAACGGGAAACGTTTGCTCGTTTCGTCCTCCCGCATCTGCGTTTATCCAGCAGCCGTCGACTTTGAAAAGTTCCTCACGATTTCATCATTAGCTGGAAATACGACAAACTCTTACTAGTATGACACAAAGCTACTAGTCATGTGAGGATTTACGAACAGTGTGAAATTGCAGAGGGAATTACAGTATTGACGCTTGGTGTTGATTTCCGTTACAGTTTAAACATGTCGGAACCGAGAGTAAAGCGAATAAAAACGCGCCTTCCTCTCTGTAAAACGCATATTTCTTCTGCTGGGAGTCTGGCGAGGCAAAACTTCCCGACTGTTGTGGAGGAAAGTCTGTGTGGAGTGTCCACTTTGCTTATAGAGGTCTCTTACAGACTGGAAGCGCTGGTAAGAACTAACTGTAAATATGATGCAAAGTTATTATAACCTATAGCACCCCACATAATGCTTTAATCTACTGCATTAGATTGCCAAACCCATCCTGATAGCACACGCACATCACGGAGACATATTTAACATCTGCATTTACTGTAAGACTTGTTTTTTTTTTTTTCAGAAGCTTATCAGATGTTTGTACACAGCAGATGCTTTCCAGATGAAGCGATCTTTAGCAGACCTCTTGCACTTCGTCGTACTCGTCCTATTTGAGAAAACGCCCTAATGCAAAAAAACACTGGATTTGATCACTGCATAACTTTCATCATCATTGCGCAATAACACATGGTCAACATGAGGAACCTTTTAAAAACGTACTTGAATAAAGTCCTTAGAAATGTTATCTTCTTGAATTGATATTACTTTCGTGAAATTTCCATAATATCGATTTAATGACACAAAATATCAACTGGAATGTCCAAAGTAGGCCAGCAAAAATGGCTCCATATCACATTACTTTTTTTTTTGTATACACAAAAAAAATAAAATAAAAAAAAATGTTATTTTTTTATGTAATAATGTTTAATATTAATTTTGTCCCCAAATCATGTCACTATATCAACAGTATTTTAATAAAAATCAAACAATTATTTTTTTTTCTCCATATTTAAACTAGAACACTAACTAAATAGTTAAATCTGAAAAGTAAACTAAAACTTAAAAAAAGAAAAAAAAAGAAAAGGGCCAAAGAGAATAAATATGTCTTTAGCAAATTTGAGGACTGAAATAGAAGGGGTTAATGTGGAATTCTATTTTTTTTTAATGTTTTAAATAAATCCACAGAAATCAAAAACACTAAAAACGACAACATACCACCCTCTTTTATTCTCTTACAGGAAACCACACAGGAATCATGTTAGCAAAATAATTTCCCAGTTAATTTAATCTCAATCAGACCTGTCTTCTTTTCTGTTTCAGGCCAAGATCTTTGAGCAGAGTGATCTGGCTTTACCCAGAGTGGCTGCGTATTTTCACCAGGAGTCAGTGAAGGAACAAGAGCGGGCCGAGGCAATGCAGCAGTACCTGACCCAGCGGGGAGGAAAACACTGCAGTAAGAACATCCAGGTACAGTAACTCACCCATCTAACCAGTTAACCAGAGCACCAGCACAAGCCTTGGAAAAGTGGCCTGAACTTTTATTTTTTAGATATGGAAAAGGGAAGGCATCTCATTCATTTAAACTCACATTTACTCAAATTTGTTTGATCATAAGCCTATTTTTTCCAGAAATTATCCCTTTGAATCCTGTCTGTATGGGGCAGCAGCCCTGAAGGGGATGGAGGGCAGAGAGAAAGGGGAGCGACGGGGGGCTTTGCAGAGATCTCCCCTTTAATGCCTGTTAGGGTATACGTTTCCCTTGAGTTCCAGAAAATCGGCGAGATTAATGTGAAGGAGGAAGGACGGTGCATTAATTGTAGTTCCAGATGGATTCCACTGCTGTCACTTTACACTGCGTCCTATCTTCTCCTTTCAATTTTTTTTTTTTTGACTCTCCACCCTTCCCTGATTTTATGACTCGTGTAAAATCGATCCGGACTGGGACTGGTGAGCGTCCATCAGCAGCGATTTGAACACCTTGTTATCCGCTCATCCGTGCTGGGTGACAGACTCACTTAATTGTAGCTCAGTTCAAATTTGACCTGCACGCGCAACCGATTCCTTTTATTTTTAATGTGCGATATGTGTCATTTACAGAGGCCAGGCACTGAAGAGGTGTGTGCCGTCCTCCCTGCTCTGGAGCTCGTGCTTGCCCAGCGGAAGGAGGAGATGAGTGTTATGGTGGAGCTGAATCAGCTGGCGCATGAGTACGGAGACCCACACACCGCCAGCGTAATCAAGAGTCAGTTCATTCAGCCCCTCGTCCCAAAGGTCAAACTCATCGGTGACCTCTTGACCAGCGCTCGCAGAGTGGGCTGCACCGGTGACCGCACGGGTGGCTTTGGGGAGTACCTCATCGACCGCCTACAAGACACACTGACAATCACTTAGGCGTCCTCTTTCCTATCGTTTAAGAACCATGTATGCACTGTAAAAAGTGAGTATTCAAAGTATTAAATAAAGCAAATATTATTGGAGTGCGTTTAACTTCATAATCTAATCTCTGTTTAATAATTACATGTTTATTTCAATGTGTTACTCGCCATTTCTTTGTTATTATTTGTGTATGTACTAGCCTGAAGATGTTTTAGAGGGAATCCTACAGCTGTTTTTTTTTTTCAGTGAGTGTCTTAAGTCCTTGGATGGAGGATGGACTGAGAGAGATTACATTTGGTCCTAAAGGGAAAATAAAGTGCAGAGATGTGTTCACAGTTTTGCCAGTTTTGTATGTTACAAGTCACTCCGGTTGTAGACATTGGTTTAATGTCATTCCAGTAAAATGTATGTATTCTTTAGGAATTTGAAGTTAATAGTATTTTTTTTTCATTTGTTAGTGCTTCACATGTACATATTGAATACTGCATTGATCTGTTTATCCCGTGTTTCTGATAATAATAAAAAAATAATAATCAATATATATATTAAATTTGCACATCTTTGTTTTGTGAGCAAAATAAATAATATATATTTGTATTTTTGGAACATGAAATATTTTACTTCTGTTCTGTTGTATTATATTTTACCTTTATATATATATATTTATATTATCCTGCACTGCTTTTAATAAAATGTCTCCACATTGTATATTCCATTGTGTATTTTTTTACTTTTTAATATAAAAAATACCTTTTTTGCAGTAAAATATGATTGTGTTATTGTATAAATGTTATGAGTTACTGTAGACTTTAAAATATGTTAACTCTCTCTCTCTCTCTCTCTCTCTCTCTCTCTCTCTCACACACACACACACACACACACACACACACACACATATATTTGGGGTTTTCAAAAGGAAAAGAAGTTTTGAGCTCTGCTGGCTCTTTAACGCCCCCTGTTGTTGAACTGTTGTACGTCTTGCAGCCAGTGTAAGAAACGTTTGAGTAAAATGGTCCATCACAAACAGATCATGAACTTTAGATAATGAAATAACTTTGCTTTTTCTGTAATAAATAAGTAAATAAAGCGCACCTTGGAAAAAAGCACCATGCCAATGCCGTGCTAGTGTGTGAGTGTGTTTTATTATTAAAGCAGATGTAATCTATTAATCTATGTTTCATATATGAGTATAGCAGTGCTCCAGTGATTCGTTAAACAACTGATCTAATCTAATCTAATCTAATCTGATCTATATATATATATATATATATATATATATATATATATATATATATATATATATATATATATATATATATATATATATATATATATATATATATATATATATAGCTATTAAACTAAGACAAAAATATTCAGAGTAGGTTTTTTTTCTCAGTTTTGAGCAACATACACTGATAAATATCCATCACATTCCATATTTTAAGCCTAACTGCTATACGCGAGCATGTGTCTATTTCAGTGTATGTTAACCATATTTTGAGTTATTTATCACTCGCGTTCGTTTGAGATTTTTGATTGATAACTAGGACATTTATGCATGGAGCACCAGGAAATAAAACATAATGTTAACAGTGCATTTTCTGTTACTGTTAGGCTATTATTGAACCAATGTTTGTCTTCTTTCCAAATTTTATAAAGTTATGTAGTTACTTAATAAACAAATGTAATGTAATTACATTATGTAATTAATAAACAAAATAATAGGTCCTAGTTGAAAGATTCCCTTAGAAAAGATAAAAGAGAAGTCCTTCCTCGAATGTTTCATGAAATTGTATGCTAAAATCTGTGACTTGATAACAAATAAACAGAAAAAGGTTTTAATCCAATAAACATGCATCAGCAACAACAAAGCAGTAAGAGCAAATCATTATTTTTAAATGAATGGATCATTTTAACATTTTTGTGGCCCCGTCATTAGCTGAACTGCCCAGGCCGTCAAACCACGCCCACTTTCTCAACGCACGTTCATTGGTCAAACTGTCTTCTGCAGGACACGCCCCCCGACCGCCTGGGCTGTATATAAACAGGCCGTGATCTCTCACCAGCATCAAGTACCTGAAGGGTACAAGCAGAAACTTTTCCTGGATCTGCGATTTTGTACGGTTTTACGTTGTTTCAGGATCGAAAGGAATTTGTCTTAATATTTCTAAATCTTTATAATCTTGGGAAGCATTCAAGTAGCTATAGGCCTATCCGTTTAGTTTTAAACGAATACATAAAGATGGAGTTGTCGGATATTTCTTTCCCCATCCCATCAGCTGATGATTTCTACGACGACCCTTGCTTCAACACTAATGACATGCACTTCTTTGAAGACCTGGACCCCAGGCTCGTCCACGTGAGCCTGCTCAAGCCCGACGAGCATCATCTCGAGGACGAGCACGTGAGGGCGCCCAGCGGGCATCACCAGGCCGGCAGGTGCCTGCTGTGGGCATGCAAAGCCTGCAAGAGAAAAACCACCAACGCTGACCGCCGCAAAGCCGCCACCATGAGGGAGAGGAGAAGACTGAGCAAAGTCAACGACGCTTTCGAGACCCTCAAGAGGTGCACGTCCAACAACCCCAACCAGAGGCTGCCCAAAGTGGAGATCCTGAGAAACGCCATCAGTTACATCGAGTCTCTGCAGGCGCTGCTCAGAGGGCAAGAGGAAAACTACTACCCCGTCCTGGAACATTACAGCGGAGACTCCGACGCGTCCAGCCCGAGATCCAACTGCTCTGACGGCATGGTGAGAAGTCCATGTAGCCTACCGCTAGAGATTCGTAATTATATTATTTAATAATTATACTGTTTACTGTATATTTATTTGGCCTTCAATTCATTAAAAAAAATGGTTTAAAATTCGTTTTTAACTTTTTAAACTAGGTTTACTTGGGCAAATAATAATTATTATACCAAATTATAATTTGGTAAGTTTCTTGAATTATAATGTCGCATTAATAAATGAACCAATATTTAAATTACTTTTGCTTAAAATACATTTTAAATGTCTGAACTTTTCGTTTTGTATTTTCCAGATGGATTTCATGGGTCCCACATGTCAGAGAAGACGGAACAGTTATGACAGCTCTTACTTCAGCGACACGCCGAATGGTAGGTCATGCCGAAAATTGTCCTAAGAATAATTAAACACTGAGTAACTCCGTTATTATATATAATTAACTCATAATATTTATGGGTTAAAATTAAAATGCGTTGTTTATTACTTTCCAGCTGACGCACGGAATACTAAAAGCTCGGTGGTGTCGAGTTTGGATTGTCTGTCCAGCATCGTGGAGCGCATCTCCACAGAGACCCCCGCGTGCCCCGTGCTGTCGGTACCGGAGGGGCACGAGGGGAGCCCGTGTTCTCCGCAGGAGGGGTCTGTCCTGAGTGAGACCGGGGCCCCCGCACCGTCCCCGACCAACTGCCCCCAACAGCAGGCTCAGGACCCCATCTATCAAGTGCTTTAAAGACCCGCAGCAAAACAAATATAAACGGACAATCTGAATTGAGAATAATTCAACAGACAAATGGCATATCCGATCTTAAAAAGAAAGACTATTCCGATCCACTGCTGGAAACTATAGGAACGAGTGATATTTCTTTCTTTCTTTCTTTCTTTCTTTCTTTCTTTCTTTCTTTCTTTCTTTCTATGCTGTGGAAAACGAATTCCATTCTGAAAATGGCTCGGCAGATCAGCAGAAGTGAGTTTCTTAACTACGCTTATTTATATTGTTGTATCCACGTGAAAATGTGACCATATTTTCTTTCCCCTTCTTTGTGAATATGTTTTCCGTCACCATCAGCTTTTATTTCCTAGTTATTTACGAGGGAATCGTAATCCAGATACGAAAAGTAGGACCACTTTTGTACATGTGTAAATAAGATGTGTTTTGTTAAAGCGACGGAAACGAACACACATATTGTTGTATTTAATGATGCCTGTTTGAAACGCTTGTTGTGTCTTGTGTTAAACTTTATATTTATACTTCTTAAACGAGTGAATGTCGGATTAATAAAAAAATAACTATTTATACTCAAATATTTGAATTGATTTTTTTTTATTCCATGAATTAAAAAATGGTATATGAATATTAATTTAAAACGGAAAACGAAGTCCAAAGTGGAGGTTATTGTTGTTGTTAATTGTAATAGCCTATCATGCTATAACTCATTCCATTAGATGTTTGAAAAATAAAAATAAAAATCACATGGCAAAGACAAATTGCCCGATTAGATAAAAAAATACAATTAAATAAATGAATAAATAAAAAATAAATAACGGTTACAATATTTAGATTTTGTCCAGTTTCAACGAATTTTGGCAACTTACTGTTGTTAGGACAATTCAATGTTTTTCTCTAACCTTCACCAAATTAATTGGTTCTAGTCTAGTGGACCATCATAATCAAAATAGCTAAAAGTAAAGAGTATAGCTAAACATAAAAGTGGATAACAGGAAATATTTACCCTGCTCGAGGACTATAGCAGTTTTATAAAACGGGTTTAAAAATAAATGGCTTCTTATTAAACGCGATCTAACGCTTGGAAAGCATTATTTGCCTGTATATGTAATCTATAAACTTTTATTCATGTAGGCTTATGAATGCATGCAAATATCGATTTATTTATTATTATTATTATTATATAATAATAATAAGGTCCAAATTTAATCCACACAGGATAATGTTTATGATGTTAATTAAGATTATAAAGTGTTACTATTTTTTTTTAAACAACAGATGTATTACTTAACTTCAAATATGTCAGGTATTATCGTTGTTTTACAATTGTAATTGTAATTTTTTTTTTTTTTTTATTGTATTAAAAAAAGGAAGCTTTGGAAGACATGATGTAGAAACAGCACCATCTTGTGTACTGAACTTCATACATCATAAATAACAGAACACTGGTCTACATACATTTGCGTCATGTTTACATATTTTTAGAACTAACAGATCGTCTATATGTGCATTATCATGTGTATCACGTCCGGATTAATGTTTAAAATATGATAAGCTCACAATGTTGTTAAAACCCACGTGCACATCAATATGCAAGGCTATTATTGTATAAATTCATGCATTCGGAAGAAATGTGGCAGATCTAGGAACTTTCTGCCAAATCTATTAATCAAAAGTTAATCTTATTGACAGGATCTGTGACTGTCAGTTACCACAAATTATTTTTGACTTGTTCATTTAATGTGAAGCTCGCGATGTTGATAAAACCCTTATATTAATTCTTGAGTGAAAAAAAATAAAATAAAAATTTGACCTAAAAACTGAACTTGTTGGGACTATTGACGAATGCGGATGAATTTCTGGAGACGCGTGACAGGTTACAGACACCTGTAGGTTGAGTTTTCACTAAAGTAAGTCACTTGGTATCCTTTCGCCTGTCACTCGAAAGATACAGTTTACCGGCGTGACAGGAGTTGAAAATTGAATAAAATGTGCAAAGAAAGGGTTAAAAAAATTAATCACTTATGATGTTTAAATCTTATGGTTATATGGTTAATCTTATAATTGAAACTGGAACATGATTATCCACTGGTGAACCTAAAAAAATGCATGACAATATCTAAAAACCAAGATTTTATTGGTGTATTAATTTAGTAGGCTACTGACAAAAGCTCTAAGTCACACTTTATGTACATGACTTTAAAATGAACTAAATAACAGTTAAAAAAGATGAAGAGTGGGTTGATCAACAAGTGTGGTCAGCACTATGAGGGATGTGTCTTGTCCATCATCATTGTGGTGGTCTTGGCCTGCATTTATTCACAAAGAACTCACTTTCTGCGATGAGTGGCGGTGCTCTTCTTGCTGCAGTGCAGGAGTTTGATTAAAGAGACAACAGGTGAGCAAATATTCTTTTTATTTACATCTATCTATCTATCTATCTATCTATCTATCTATCTATCTATCTATCTATCTATCTATCTATCTATCTATCTATCTATCTATCTATCTATCTATCTATCTATCTATCTATCTATCTAGGCTATGTGTATATTTGTTGTGTTAAAAAATAAATAAAAAAAATTCCTGAGTGTATGAATTCACATTTCACATCTTAGCATACACATACTGTAGGTGGTTCAAACTAGCCTTAAGCGTTAGCGTAAGTTCTGGCAGGTCACGTGAGTTAAGCTTGCATCAGTTGATTCTCAGCTGATCACATCTACCTATAGGAATAAAACACCTATCGCGTCATTCCTATATAAGCTCTATTCAGTAGTATTCAGCAACTTTTCAACTTGCTCAGGAGCGAATTACCCTCCTCCATCCCTAGCTCCTCCTTTCGCCACAGTCAGGACTGGGCTTTCTGATATTCCTTGCAAATCAGAGTCCTTAATAAAGTCATAAACTTAAATATCATTAAGTACATTAATGATATCTGCCCTGTTCTGTTTACCCTGGGGGGTTATTATTGCTGCTCTCCGTGCTCATTCATGGAGGGGCAGGGAGTTTTTGCCCAGAAGAACCATACCTCCAAATCAAAGATCATGCTATGTATCTATCATTTTGATGATAGTGGTCCTGTCAGAACTTGATGGTTTGTCACTCACTCTAGATTACTCGTGGGATGACTTTATCCCATTTGGGAAGGTGCGCGCGCAGTCAGCAGAGGCTCGCGAAGCGCAACCATGCGAAAGTATAAATCCCACTTCACTCACGCTAATAAAATGTTGTGCCTGCTCTCCTCCATTTTCCCAATTTCTGATACAACTGGAAGTGTCAAACCAGACATGATGGTAAGCTCTTAGCTGATTGGCTTGCATGACCACGCATGCAAACTTCCCAATTCAAGTTGAAAAATCGCTTCTATGTGTGTCTTTGCATTGACTTTGTATGTAGACTAATCTACACACGCTTTTAGTGTGCACACACCATTACTGTCAAAGTATCAGAATGATTTTTGGTAGATATTTGTTCCTATATTCCTATTCCTTTATTTGTAATTCTATTACAAATGTACTGTATTACTTTTTTGTTGTTTTTTGTTTTACTATTTATACTTCACTTTTTTTTTTCTTTTTTTTTATAAACCACCTCTGCCTTGCCCCTCAGGCTTCCATTGTACAGTAAGATAATTATAATTATAGTTCTCAATTATTATTAAGAAATTAATTAATATTTTATCATGAACATGAACAATATTGTTGTTGCTGTGATGCCTATTATTTTTACTCTGTAATTTTTCCAAATAGTAAATAAATATTTCCAGAGTACATTTTACAGGAAAACACTATTCGATTTTTTTTCTACTTCAAAATTGACTTGTTTCTTTGTAACACCATGTTTCCAGTGTAACGAATTTGTTACTTGCATGAATAACCCATTGGTGTTCTCACACCACACTTGTCAAGCTGACACTTACATGTTATGCACAGCAGGGGGTGCTATGTCATTCATAAAATCTGCAATTTACAATTTACTGAGCTCCTCAACTCTTGCGCAGTATAGTAACCTGAAGAAGATTAAAATCTTAAAATTAACCTCAAGAATCAAATACTCTCTCCATGTGCTCACATTTCTCAGGCTCCAGGGTCTTTATCCATTCAGACAGCTCCTGTGCTTTGTCCCTGAAGTCCACAAGATATAAGTAAGCAAGACAGTTTAAATGGCCACTTCAGCAGTATGGAGTGCAGCTCAAATCAGTTTGTCCACGTTGAGTGCTTTGCGTTTCTCAGCCAGGATCTTTTTCTTATTCTCTCTCTGTTTGAATTTTGTCAGCTGTCTTTGTCCTGTGTCATTTTTAGTTTCATATTTAGTGTACCTACCCTGTTTTCTTTTTTTTTTTTCAAGGTTTAGTTGACCAAAAATAACTTTTTGCAAGACTGTCAATGAGGATCAGGAATGTAGGGTGCAAATACTATCTCCAAAGTTATGTTGACTGTATACCAGAATATATATTACTTTTTAAGGCAACAATTACATTTGTTTATAGTAGCCTGTTTTTCACTTTACAGTTTCTCACAATATGTATGAGGTGATTTTAGATAGGCATTGACCAAATCATATTATTAGTTGCCATGTGAACTGGCTGACGTGAGAAATGAAAAAAATGCTCTTGCTCATACTTAGATGTATGTGAAAGTTTGTTTTCCACTTTGCATGGGAGATTCATGGCCTTTTCAAGAGAGTTGAAAAGATCAAAAGAAGTCTTCTTAAGTGGACAAAATGTTTTATTTTATTTTATTTTTTAATTTTCTTTAAATTTTAGAACTATTAATACTTTCTCTATTGCAGGACTTAGATTTTACAAAAAAAAAAAAAAAAAACTGTTGGATGATTTGATTATTTTAAATATAAAATCAATCAGCCGTTAACTTCGGAGTATAATAATCAGGAAATGGATGTGAGCAATTTCAGGTCAAAAAGAATTTGACTTTGACAAGACAGCTGCACTTAATAGTCCCAAACATTGTTCAGGATCCAGTTTCCAAGTCCCAGCTCAAGGTTTATATATATATGGATATAGTATAAGTATGTATATGAAAAAGTCTTTCTGTTACAGTGAAACTGAATCTGTGAAAATCTCCCATTGGTGGAGATTCCATAATGGGAAGAGTAAAGAAGGGAAGGTCCAGATCTTGGCCCAGGTACTGAATAAGGAGATGGACGAGGGTTTGAGGAAATGTAACAGAGGCATACATTTGGAAGAATGAATTGAGACACTGTTGCTATATTTGCTGTGCTATGTAAGCACAATGAACACATTTTTTGAATGAGATGATTGTGAGTGTGATCAGCTCGCCTTGTGGTGTTATTTTCAACATAATGGATTGATGCTCCAGACTGAGTTGTGAGGTGTTCCCCAGGGCTCACTCCCAAGTTCACTTATGTTGTGTTAGGAACTCCTCAGTGATATGAAACCAAACACTGAACAGAATGCAAGTTATAAGATGAATGTTAAAGAAAGCAATTGACAAGACACACCAGAACATAATGACACAATTAAAACGACACAGAAACTAGGTCACACAGAGAACTTGAGGAATGAAAACGCAACATAATGAGTCCAGGGAAGTTACACTAATATAGCAATACATTTATGTAATTGAATTTAAATGGCATTCAATAATTAGATGCAACCTAGTAGCTCTGAAACTCTATTCTTTGTTGTTTATGTACATTCATTGATATACCAATTGTAGCTATTTCCATCCTGGCAATTACAATACATAATTATTAATTAAAATAAACAGTATAATAAAATATGCAAATAATATATTTACATAAATTAGGAGCTGGTTAAACCTCTTACACCACTTTACAAACGGTAGATTGGTGAATTTCACCAGTAACATAATGCTTTCCTATTTTATAATGTAAAAAATGTAAATATCAGCTTCATCATAAATGCCTGGAAGATTGATGTTTGTAAAGTAAACACATGAGCTCTTTGGTGTAATCCGATCAGATGGCTTTTTATTCCAGCCATTATTTCTTGTTTTAGGCTACCATAAATATTTAGCCAGTTTTCAGGATTAAGTTTCAGTGCTCATTTACTCTACTGCTATATTCAGAGTTCAGCTGCAACAATGGCAATCAACATAAAATAAGAAAAAAATATTTTGTTTTTGTTTTATATCCTGTTTGGTGTATTTAGAGAAAGTGTCTTTGCAAGCAACAATACAGTGGACTACTTTAAAAAGCTGGACCGCAACAGAGCTCCAAAATAACTACTACTTCTTCTTAACTGTGGGGGGCGTTTGCTTATAGATTGTGTAGATGAGGGTGTGCATCAGGTATCATGGGGGAGGGGGGCAGTTGATGATATCTAAGGTGACCTGGATCCCCCTGCTTCGCTAACGGTTCCCTCTATACCGTCACCACTCGCCATGCATTCTGAGTAACGGACTCAGGGTTTTATTTTTGGACTGCTATGGAGCCTGTGCCTTCCATTTGAAGGAAAGGGAATAGTTGAACTCAACATGAGTCTCCCGTTCTGACAGTCCAAGCTGGGACAAGCAGGCAGCCATCGGACACCCCTGAACAGCAGACAAGCAGGTATAAAACCACCAAAAAATGGCTTGAAATTTGATATTTTTGTCTTCCGGTTATTATTAGCTCAATTGGTAGAGCATTGCGCTATCAAGTGCAAGGTTGGGGGTTCGATTCCCCGGGAACACATGATAGGTACAAATTGATAGCCTGAATGCACTGTAGGTCACTTTGGATAAAAGCATCTGCTAAATGCATAAATTTAATTATTATATGAATGCAGTGTGGAAGTGCATGCCATGTCTGTCTTTTGTTAAAAGGCTTCAGCAGATTTATGCAACAGGGATTGTAATATAACTATTAAACTGAATTGAATAATATCAATATTTGTTTCAATGTCACCATATTTGAGGTCTTTTTTGTTTTAATATGCAGTTGCTTATGTTCAAGGACATGTATTATAAACATGCATGTTTATATTTTCAGGGGACCTTGTCTGAAGTGTGTTCAACAGTCTTCTGTTACAAACATCTCTTGGTAAGTTATCTTTTTTTTAAGCACATGTGTATAAGTGTACATTTCGCCCCGGAGCACATATTTTTACGTGTACAATGATTCTTTTTTTTCACAAGGTGGTTGCTAAGAAGCAATTAAGCTGTGCATGATTTTACTGATTTGCTATTCTTTCCGCTTTTAAACTTGCATCTTGGAAATTCTCCGAACTGCCCAGCCTACCGGGGCCTTAAAAGGATGACCTCCTCTCATATGGTTCTTTGTGTTACTCTGAGCTAGAGGCTTCTTCTACAGTTGACTCACATTTGCAGTTTTGCAAACACGTTTGTGTTATACAGACACAAAATAAGTCATTATCCTCAGTACCTCATACTTAAAAAATTATTTTTTTTTTTTTTCAAATTTGACTGGTTTTAATTTGTAGTCAGTTTTAAGTCAAATATCTAAATATCCCTAACATAAGAAAATGGCATTTTTTAAATATTTTCTTATGTATTCTAAACACATATATAGTTACATTTCGTGAGATGTATTCTTATATTTGGGTGGGTGACGTGACATGGCAGTTTTGCTGTCTTCAGTGTCAAACATGTATGAATGCAAAATATATTTGCCAAAAACCTTCTCAATATTGTGCAGAACATTATGCTTTATGTGAACATATTCAACATTAAAACGGTTCCTAACTAATTTTTTCAGAATTTTCAACCAAACATAACAAAACTCATATGCTGTGACTGTCCGGCACTTGTTTCTCAAAGTGAGAACTTGAATAAAACAAAAAAAAATAAATGCAAAAATTCTCTAAAAAATACAGACAAATAATACAGATGTCTATTTGTGAGCCTACTCTTTTCAAAGTCCAAGCATAATGTGTTGAGTCAGTTCTAATCAAAAAGATTTTGTCACACAAATCAAATTCATATGGTGTGACACTATTTTGGGATATTTGAACGGACAACTGTTTTGACACCCTTGGGAAGGAGAGGACCTTCTTCAGCAATGTTGTACAGAACTAGCAGTGTATTTCTACTGTTCAACCTGAGGTGAGTCATCATTTTTATTTGTACAATAAATCAGATCTTGTAGGCACTCTGACAAAAGTCCCACTTCCAGATGTCTTTTGGTGTGACACATTTTTTTATAAAAATGCAAAAGAAATGTTATTATTTTGTCATAATTATATGTAAATCTATGCTGCTTTGTTATAGCTAGCATGTTGTTAGTATGCTAATGTGTAGCTACAAGACTCAAGGTTGTGCTAAGTGCAGAAAACATCATATGGTGTGACATGTCTGCCTGTCACGCCATATGATTTGATTGTCACACCATATGATATGAATTGTAATTCCCTGCATATATAACAATAAATAACAAAGTCCAATGTATGTTTTGTCTTTTTAAACATTTATTTGGGTCAATCATCACATAAAAGTTTAGTTTAGTTTAATTCGGTGATACAGATTTCTAGTTAATCAGACAGACACCGCAGATCCCTTCCCAGAAACCTTAGAATGCTGTTTAAGTCTAAACAATGTTGTCTTCATCTCAAACCATTCATTTCCTTTTTTTTGTCAACTTGAGGCAGATAATGATGACAAGTGCAGACAGGACAAAGAGATACAGGGAGATGTTTGCTACCTGGCCTAATGGTTAGAGGGTTGGACTCCCAATCGAAGGGTTGTGAGTTCTAGTCTCGGGCCGGACGGAATTGTGGGTGGGGGGAGTGCATGTACAATTCTCTCTCCACCTTCAATACCACGACTTAGGTGTCCTTGAGCAAGGAATCGAACCCCCAACTGCTCCCCGGGCGCCGCAGCATAAATGGCTGCCCACTGCTCCGGGTGTGTGCTCACAGTGTGTGTGTGTGTGTGTGTTCACTGCTCTGTGTGTGTGCATTTCGGATGGGTTAAATGCAGAGCACAAATTCTGAGTATGGGTCACCATACTTGGCTGAATGTCACTTCACTTTCACTTTCACTACTCTCTCCAAATTTGACTGGCTTATGTACAATGGAGTTTAGATGAATTTGAATCTGATTTATTTGTGGATCCACTCAGCTACATTGTATGTTCACGGTTCATATGATATTAAAAAATTGGTTGTTTTACTTATTTTAGTACATATTGCAGACCAGTTTTGAATTTAAATGAAATTTGATACACAAACATATGTTCATATGGTTCATACAATATTAAAACAATGTATGTTTTATTGTTAAATATCAAATAAATCAATAAAATTTGAATATTGCCTTGCAGCATTTAAGAGTGGTTAAATATTTCCTGCCATATGAGTGATCAGTACTCACCAATAAGTAGGATAATACATGGTTTGCATTGACACATGGCGACATTATCATATGGTGTGACACTATATCATTTGGTGTGACATTCCAAATTGTGAAAATAACATACCTTTATTAATGATAAAACCTGAAAATGTTCATGGAATACATAGAAAATAGTATCAGCAAGAGTCACAAATATTTTTATAATTTTCTAGCAAGGTTTGTCACAATAAATAGAAAAAATGTTGAAAGACCGACGGCATAGGTCTCACATTGAGCAATGTTTTAAAAAATAATACACAAATTTAATTAATTTTCACAAAACTATAATGGATCACAGTTTAGTTATGATAAATGACTTTGATAAAGTGAGTAACTTAAGAAAGATATAATCCATTTTCAGTTTATATACAATTATTTTCATGTCACACCATATGACGATTGTAAGCACTAATACAACAAATTGTCACATAAATTCTGATTCCAATTGAAAATTTTGAAACAACATATGTTTCTATAAAGATGAGAGTTAGTAGAACAAAAGTCAACCATTTTTATGCCTGTTATTTGAAATTTTTGAAAAAAACACTTTTTTATGGTACATATGTCACTGACCCATTTATGCTTTTTCAAAAAGGCTTATAAACCCTCTGATTCATAATCTTTACTTATAGTTCTGATCTTTGTTATTGTATAAATGAGCCAGGAAATGTCCATGAGTGTTTCATGAATACCATTCATGAATAGTCCAGTCATAAAGATAATTATTATTGTAACATTTTAAGGTAGTTTAGTAAATATATAAATACAGTATGCATCATTACAGTCTGAAAAACTTAAAAGCAACTCTGTGATATATGATCTTAGGTTGTGCGTCAACAGAAACCACTGAATTTGATTGGTAGTAAATTTTCAGTGATTTATTATGTAATTTAATGTAGCTGCCCCACCTATGGCTAAAGCAATGACTGCCCCCAGATCTCTTGGCGTTGGTTTATGGTGAGGGTGGAAAGTGGCACCACACTCTGTGATATGGATCAGATGACTTGCTCATTTGCTTTGACCCTAAAATTAGGCCAAGGAGCTATGCTAGATGTGTTGTGGAATTTTACTGCATGGGAACATGTCATAGCTGAGACATCCTATCAAGTGAAAAACATTCTGATATTTCCATTTTACACTGAGAATAAGCAGCCGAAATCAAAATTAAGAATCATACAAAATATCAAATTTATTGAAAATAAAAGCTGTGATGGCCTACAAATGATATTCTTGTCTGAACCATTCTCAATACCATTGGGTAGCAAAACGCTTGAAACTAAACAAACATGTTTAGATTAATATTAAATATGATAAATTGAGAAATTCCAGTGTTTTCTTGAAATCCAAAAAGTTCAGTAAGTTATGCATTATGAATAAGAGCAGAGAAGTAAGAAAATCAATGTCGTATTTGTAATAAAATAAAACCTTAAATGCGTAAGAATCAGCTGCAGGAATTTGGAATATGTTTTTGGATTATTCTTATTCTTATAAGTCTATATAAATGTAACAATGTGTCCTAGTTTAAAAATAGCATAGATAATCAATATAAAAAACATTTGACAAAACATCATCACTATTTGACATTCACATTCAGGTCGTACTCATACATTGTTAGAAGTGTGTATAGCCTAATTTCAGCCCGAATACTGCAAAAAATACTGAGGAAAAATAAAAGAAAAGATTACTTTGTACCCTTTGCAATTGGTCAGATCAAGTTTCTTTTTACATTGTATATGCAACAGATGCATAGATTGTAGGGAAACGTTCCAAAGTCATGCCATTACAACAGTCAAAAATGGAAAAATCATAAAAAAGAATAAAAACATAAAAGCACATACAATGTAGTTTCTTCCTTATGTATTGAAAAGTTGACTGAAATATTGTACGACCTATATGTTAATGTATATGTGTTCTTGGTGAATCGGGAAAGATGATATTGCTGAATTAAATTCCTCACAAGCGGTCACTGGAAAATTCACCTGAAAAAGAGAAAACAAAAATATTTGTGAATAATGCTTTTTGGCTGATTTATTTTACAATGACTAATTTTGGAATGTTTTTTTTACCTCTTTACCGTTATTAGCCAGAACTATCATTATACATTATGGTTGTGTTTAAAGTACACAATATCTGTCATTTATTTGTTTCAGGGGCTGAAGATTTAATGGCTGTCAATATTGGCAATACTGCTCAGGCAGGCCTGCTTTCCCAGCAGTACCCCCCACCTTTGCTTCCCAAACCTGGGAAAGAGAATGTCCGGCTCCAGAAACTACTCAAGAAGACGGCAAAGAAAAAAGCTGCAGCCCAGGCCTCACAACCATCGGTCAGTTTCCGCTCAAGCCTCTCTCCAGTAAATGAAGCGAGCCCTGACCTGGAGCACAGTGATCACTCAACACCTCCCAAGACTCCAGAGACACCTTTCTACATTGGCGCAGTACACCCACGCTTCAGCGTCCGACCACTGTATCAGCATGTATCATCTCCTTATCCTCATCACAGAGGATTCACTTACGGCAAGACGGCAAGGTTTTCACCACAACCATATGCGGCTCCCCAACACCTGTCTCCAGCATTTACATACACAGCCTCAACAGTTCCAGAACGTGATACACATGCTATTACATCAGTCACTATCCTGCAAACCTCACAAAGATTGAATGTCAGCTCAAATCTTACCACTCATGTAACCTCTAAATCTCCAAGCCCTCAGCCGACCATTCTGAATGTCTCTAGAACAGCCAAACCATTGTTTGTAGTTCCTCAAATCGCCAATTACACAGCAAAATCAGTAGGTTTGAGAACGCCTCATGCATCACCAACAAGGACAAGAACACCTACTGCAGATTTATTGAGAGCCCCTACACCAACATTCGAGGTTAGAAGGATAGTGACACCAACATCTGAAATAAGAAGAGACAGAACACCAACTAGAGAGATCACAAGGGTTACAACAACGACATCTGAAGTCAAGAGGATTGCAACTCCAATTTCAGAAATTAAGAAAAGCCCAACTCCAACTTCTGAAGTCAAGAAAGAGACAATTCCATCTTCTGAAATAAAAAGGGTCGGTACTCCAACTTCAGAGATTAAGAAAAATGCAATGCCGCCGCCTGAGACAAAACGGGGTGCAACTCCAACACTCGAGACAAAGGGGCTTACAATATCAACAAAAGTAAAAACACCAACATATGACTTTACTTCAATAAAAACACATTCAGGACGTCCCAAGACACCCTCAGATCACGTTTCACGTGTTAGAGTATCTGTGATTGAGATTTCAAGACCAAATCCGCTTTTATTTGCTGTATCTCCTGTGCACATGGAGGGCAGAAGATCCAGAACGCCAACCTCAAGTTTGACTGGACCACAAGATGAAATGCAGAAAATCTCAAATCATGTGGATCATACTAGTCATTCAAAAATATTTGAAAATGGGGGGATAGATGTTAAATCAACTGAACCCTTTCAAGAAAAGCTGGATAAGGCCACAGAAAACCTGTCAAAACTTGAGTCAACAAAGCCAAAGACCCAAAAACCCAAGGAGAGCTCAATTCTAAATGCAAATGAAAAGCCAAACCCTGAAACTCCAACAACACGCAAGACTGAACCTGCACAGCATGGTTTATCTCCAGTTGGGTACCAGAAACCTTTATCTAGAGTCCCTCCATTTGCAGGTCAAAGACCCAAAACACCAACAGCACCTAAATCCAAACCAATATATTATGGATTGACCCCTGCTGAATATGTTTCCCATGGAGGAATAAAGAGTTACACATCCACTTTTAGCATTTCTACATCAGCTGCACTCCCAAGTGTAAAGGTAACTCATCTTCCAAAACAGGAACCAATAGTACCTCAATATGATGAAAATGTGACTGTAACAAAAGACAAGTCTGGGGTAAAGCCTAACGAGCAGGTTGAAATCCAGCCACCTCAGGCTGGTGTTGTTAAAGAGGAAACTGCTGTAGTGGCTCCACCTCCAGAGCTTCCAAAGGAAGCATCTGAGCCAGAAGCAAACACTGTAAGGGACATTCCCAAGCCAACTATTCCGGAATTAAAAGCAAAAATTCCAACTATTGTGGTATCTGTAGCTGATACACCACCATCACAAGCAAAAGTAGAGCCAATAAATACTGTGACACCAAGAGTCAGAACTCCAACCTATGGATCTCCCAGACTTTGCCAAATGATGCCAATCCCTCCAACTGTGAAGGAAACTCCAAAACTTGAAAGTAAGTCTGTGCCAATATCTGATCAAGATGCGGGAAAGCCAACACTTCCAAAGGTCTCAGAAGGTAAAGTCAATGCCAAAACAACCGAAGTACCAGAGAAGCCAACAGAGGCAAAAATGTCTTTGTTAGAGAGAATTAAGAAGCAGAAGCTGGAAGCCGCTTCTTCTGAAAAAACGCCTGATAACGGAGAGGTTACGGATGGAGTTAAACCACTGGAAGAAAACCAAAAGGACCTTAAAACAAAGGACACTGAACCTGAAAAGGTTGACAGCGTGAAAGCAAAATCTAGTCCCCAACAGGATATCAGGTCTGCAGTGGAGAAGAAGGAGGAGGGTGAGGAAGGCTCCTCCCTAACTCCAGAGCCTCTCTTGAAGGTGATGCAGAAACCAAAAGGAACGAAGTCAAAACTCAGTGGCTGGTCTCGCCTTAAGAAACACATGGTGGTTGAAGTAGAGGAGCCCAAGTTTCCAGAGGCGGAGTCTGCATCGAAGAAAGACATCCCTGCCAGCACTGATCAAAATGTAAGTGAAATGCAAAATAAGTCTGAAGCCGAAGATAAGTCTAGAGGGAGCCGGGATAGTAAAGATTCCCCAAGGGCAGCAAAAATGTGGGATGCTGTCCTCTTCCAAATGTTCTCCACCAAAGAGAATATAATGCAGCAAATCGAAGCCAATAAAACTGAAGAGCAAAAGAAGATGGAGGCAGAACAGAAAAAGACAGAAGAGATCCCTACATTTGCTCATCGTTTGCCAATTCTCCTGTACAGCCCGCGGTTTGATGCCAGGCGACTAAAAGAGGCAGCTTCGCGACCAGCAACTAAGATTGCAACAGTTTTTGAAATGGGACTCATAGGCCGCAAAAATAAAGATGAAGAGCAAAAAGACTTTAATAGAACAGCCAAAGGCTTCAGTATTTCTTAAACCACTGACGTCTAACTGAATAACATATAAATAATGGGCAAGGATATTGTTAGCTTTCATTGCGAAGGTAGAGTTCTGTTTATTATCCAGTCCAATTCTTTACATATATTTTTATAATTTTATAACAGGTCAATTGGCAAGTGAACTAAAAAAAAAAAAATCTGTCAAATGTACAATATCTTATCTGTATTGCCCACTTGTCATCTGGCATTAGCCATTTAAGCTAATTAGAATACTGAATAAAGAATCGTTTTCACTTTATTGCTTAAGACTTTCAAAACTTATCTCAACCTTTTTCATAAGCATGTTAAATATGGTAATATTTTGATATTACTTACATATTTGAACACTTTCATAAAAAAAAAGAAAAGAAAAAGAAAAAAGAAAAAGATAATTTCAATAATTTATAAAAAAATAAGTATTATCACTCCAGCCTGCCACATGAGACAAAATCAAAACGAGTGTTTTTGGGGATGAAAATGTAAAATATAGGATTTAGGCATCTACAGTTTGAAGTTACCTCACTTTATAAATTTTTTTACATTATAACAACAATATACACCACACTTTTTTCTTAGCAATATTTTTCTATAGCCAGTATTCTACGGTGCTTAATGGGGTGTAAAAAGTATTAGTGAGGATATGGTATTATACAAGATAACATGGTGTTGAGGGACAAATTTCCATTGCATGTTTTTGAAGGTGTAGGGACAATAGAGTGTGAGTTTTAGACGGGTGTGCCAGTGGAATTGGTAAAATGGGGAAGAATTACGAGATACACAGTAAGTATGCCAAGTTTTGGAAATTTGTACTTAGCCTTATTAGTACCGAAAGCAAGACATGGCACTCTCTGCTCTGCTGCCCTACTTGGAGCTCAGTGTTGACAAAGAGTTTTCACTGATGAAGCCTTAAAAGGCCAAACCTTAAATATACAGTAAATGGTTGCTTCATTGAGATCAAATTAATAACAGTGAATGCTGGTTGTCAACTCATGCATATTCTTATTTCAGGTAATGTTATGTTCGTGAAAGTGTTTTTTTATGCTACAACATTCAACATTTTTAAGCTAATCTTAGCTAGCTTGCTTTATAGCTAGCTTAGTACTAGCCTGGTAGCTAGTTTTATTAGATAACATTACCTAGTCTGTAAAAAGGCTTCATGACTGTGTTCAAGTTCCCATTGTGTTTTTTTGTGGGGGAGGGAGGGCATTTTTATTTACATAATCATGTTTTTAAGCTCTTTTACCATGCTTCTGTCCATGTAAACTGTTTTGTTAGCTTTAAATTAGGTATATGTTATGTAAAATAGAAGAAAGCATCTCACTTGATTTTCCATTCGGGAAGACACTTTAATGCTCAACATCAAATCTTCTCGTATTTTCCATGGCCTGTCACAACAAACTTGTATTGCTTTCCCAAGGAGGAGGCCTAAAAATATAAAAGATGAGTAGAAGAAATAGCATGCATTCATTGAGAGATTCATTTTCAATGTTTATTTATCATTTTTAGGTTTATCAGAACATTTCTTATCTGAATATTTACCTTTCCTCCCAGTCCTGACCTCTCGGCTGAAGAACCTTCTCCAATAATTTCCCACATGTTCTTTTTCTGCAGAACATCTCCAGGTTTAACATCCTGGAAATGAAAATTGGAAAGCATCGTTGAGAATGACTTTATTCTGCTAGATCTGCTGTTGCACATGGAATAGTTGACCTGAAATTGAAGTCATTATTCACTGATTTGATCATTGAGTCGTTGAACTCAAGAACTAGATCGATCTGATTATTTGAGTCATTAAGGCCGATATTGTGAACTGGATCAACAGACTCATTGAAAAGTTACAAAAAATCTGAATTTGGGCATGGCTACTTCTCATAAACTTTAATTAATGAGGCAAGCTACAGTATGGGTGATGTTAAGATTTTCCATGGACAGAGCCGATGAGCTGTATGAAATACTATTTATGGTATTTTAGTCCTCTTTCTTCAGAATTCTGCCTTTTGTTTTCCTCAGAAAAACGTAAATCAAATATGTTTCGAACAACATGAGGGTGAGTAAATGATTTTGGATGAATTATTTGTTTAACATAAACCAGGCATCATTATGGTAAACTTAAAGTGATATTACACAATCGTAATCTAGCTTCACTCAATTAATTCCAAGATAAGCCTTTTATTTATTTATTTATTTTTTTACAATTTTATTGCAGTTTAAAGGACAAGTAGATTGATGAACTTTATTTTGTGAAAATGAGGGAAAATAAGTGAAGTAGCTCAGAATGATGCAGTAGCTCATTCTGCCAGAAGGGGGCAACATAAATGTATAATTTTGTAAATTTTCGGTATATATTCATTGTTCTACATAGAAACAGCTGTCTCAGTCTTTCAAAAGACAAAACAAAAATACAAATAAAAATTGTATATATATTGCTTGGTAACACAGATTGCTGATCAGCCAATCAACTCAATGCATTCTTATTGATTCTTGTGGTGAATCAAGACCTTGTTAAGAGAGAGAGGGAGAGAGGGAGAGAGAGAGATGTGCATGTCCATATGGCAGTGAGATAATTTTTATTCTCAATTATTATTATATATTATATATTATAATTATTATTTCTAATCCACCATTGGACAAATACCTGAATCTCTCCCCAGTCCATTGGTTACCATTGAAACAAACCCAGGTTCATTAATAAACTTACAGACGGTGTGGAGAGGAAGTGTCTGTTCCCGCCTTCTGGACTTCCTTTCACCCAATGGTTGATCAGGTTTGCTACACCCACTTTCACACAGTCCGTATCCTAAAAACATATGAAACCAATTATAAATGAGAACACATGCAGAACAGCACATATAGCGACATTTAATTACAAATCTTTCAGTTTTTGTTTCACGTGTTACGGGGACGGTGAAACAAAGTTCATGCAGTTATGACTGATTTGGAGAACATTTCCCAAGAATTCCTGCACAACAGCTTCCTGGTGGAGGTTGATCATGTGCGTCAGACTCGGGCAAACTGATAGTGTGGGTGTGTTTGAATGTGAAAGGACTGTGAGAGTGACCAATACAATACTCATGTTTTTTTTTTTTTTAAACAACATGAAGGTAAGTGACTGATGACAGGTTGTGAGTCACATCTCTGATTTCTGACCTTCAGAGGTGTTCCTTTCGGGCTGTTTTGACTCCAGGCCTCTCCCACTTCAAACAGGCTTTTTTTGGAGGCCACCGGAGCAGAGACATTAGGCATGTCCACTAATGCTGACTTGGTCATCTTTGCTTCTTTAGAGGAGATCTGCAGCATATTAGGACAGTTAGGCTCAGTGAGTGATAACTTGTTTCTAAAGAAATACTGCAAATGTAACAATAGACTGTCCCAGAAAGAGATTTCATCACTCTAACTATAGACCATCTGATCCATTTGAGTAAATGCTGCCAGAAACAGGCCTGATTTGCCTAAATTATGGTTTGACTAAGAGATTCTTCTTTAAACCAGGCATTAGATACTAAAATAAGAATTTACTGTAGGCTACACATCTGACTACGGATTAATATATATCAATACATAGAAGAATAACATATAGCAAGATATAAGGCTGTGAACCGAACCTCGACTGCATGCGTGTATTGTTCCAGTTTGTCATCGATCTTGGGCAGGAGAACAGGTCTCTGGGTCTTCTTGAAACTGTTACTGTTTGCAAAAATAATAATAATTATTATTATTCCAATGCTATTATTGTTAACCAAACCTAGTCTTTTGGTAATACATTTAAATCTTAAGTTGAAATAAAATCAAATATACATACTAGATCAAAATGTAAATCAAAAATATAAAATATAGACTTTTCATCACTAATTTTTCACTGTTTTTAGTCAATCCTGACAGTAGTTTTTAATGTGGCATTTGCAGGTCTGCACTGGGGCGAGCTGTTGGTAAACCATAGTGTCCTGAGCTATTTTTGTGTATATGGTGATAAGTCATTTTTCAGTCTATCACAATATAATCAGGTTAAAGAGTACACGCCACGTCTGGTTAAAGTTAGCTGAACCATAAATCATTACTGACAAGGCGATGGACTAACAAAGTATTACATTGACCTATGGCACCTATGTCAATATTTACTTTTAAACAACAGTCATTTTGCCAACATACTTTTAAGTTTTTGTCAAGAATCTACCATATATAGCAAAGTCACTGAGGCCAAAAATGTCAATTTAGACTTTAGTTAGTCAAATTAGTTTAGGCTTAATACTAATTTTATTTTGATGAATAAACTCACCTCTTCTTTAAAGATCGATTCAAGGATTCTGTTCTCTCAGTGATCTGGATAAAAATACAAATGCACATAAAAACGTTAGAAAGTTTACAAGCAGAGTTTGAAAATGACAGAGAGTTATCAGAATTTAAATTTTTGCATGAACCAAAAACGTATTATCTCTATACCCCTTTCACACTGCACGTCGGACCCGCAATATTCCCGTAACATTGCCTGGTCGCCTTCTGTGTGAAAGCAACCACGTCCCGGAATTGATTACCGAATTGAACCCGGGTCGGGACCTAGTAACATTGCGGTAATCGATCCGGAACGAGCGCTGTGTGAACAAAAGCCAGATCTAAATCCGTATCGAAGTGATGACGCGTGTTATCGCGCGACTCTTTTACCGGCTGTTTTGAAGGAAGATCAACATTCGCGACGAAAACATATGTGCAAACTGTAATGAAGCAGAGATCAGTTAGTTCCTAACTTTCCGCGCTGACGCCGAGATCATTTGCTTGCTTCAGTTAAAGTATAACGTGCCAAGCGTTGTCGACTCGTACATTACACGACACGCGCTGATGTCACGTGTCGTTACGGGATCTTCAAGGGTTGTGTGTGAAAGCACGCACATATACCGGGTCATCACTGGCAGTGTGAAAGTGCAAAATCTAGCGACCAGGGAACAATTACAGGAACACTTTACCCCTGTATTTGCCGGAATGGCAGTGTGAAAGGGGCTCTAGATTCTCCAGAAGCGGTCAACCAACCCGATCTCACGGCAATTCATTTTTCACAAGGTGGCTTATTTCTACGAATTCGTACGACCACACTCATACAAATTCATTCGATTGTTGCCAAATCGTATGTATTTTATGAGTTGCACAATTCGTATGAATTTGTACGAATAACCTACACCTAACCCTGCCCCTAAACCTAACCGTCACTGGGGTTTAGACAAATCGTATAAAATCGTACGAGTGAGGTCGTACAAATTCGTACGAATAAGCCACCTCGTAAAATACGTACAAATTGGCCGTGAGATAGTGTTGGGTCAACCTATAATTTTGATAAATTTCCCGAATGAAAAAAAAAATGAGGCCAAATGAATGAGTACAAGTGTGAAACATAAATTCCATGAGGAACTGTAATAATGAGAGAAATCCACACTAGTTTGATTCAGTCTCTTCTCACTTCCTCAGACTAACAGAGTACATGTTATAACAAGCTCCTGTTTCAGGCTCACAAAAGCAACCCTTTGTGGCTTTTTAACCTCTGCTTGCTGAGAACGTACTTTCAACTGTCAATCACTTCTGTTTATTGCGTAAATATACAGACAAGCATTGGAAATCTCAGGGTCCCCAAAACACAGACTGCAAATCCTCACCTGATATTGTACAAGACTACTACACTGGTCTATAGGTGAGGACGTGCTTTTGTTTGGAAAAGGTGGATAGGAATTTGGTGACTGAGAGTTTAAATAAATTAATTCCAATATTTAACCAAAACTTATTTTGGTATTAGCCATTTCAGATTTATGAAAATCTTTATGAGAAATTATAAGTCTGATGCCGTTAATACATGGTTAATGCATGAGTGCTTTCTTAACATATTGTTGTATTAAGCCATTATCAGAGCCAATTTCATCTTTTGGGTAGAGAGTATAGTATACCATAAAATTGGATAAACACAAGGAATGGACACTATAACAGAAATACCTAGCTTTATACTTTATTTTACTCTTATTTATGTTGGTATGATTTGACTAGAGATGGATTAAAGAGTCTGCAGGACTTTTTGCCCATGCAAACCTCAGCACCATAGTGCTATGTAGTTGGCAGGGTGTTTTGGTTGGGTTCTTGGTGGTTGCCCATGCCACAAATCTCTCCGATACTCTAGGCTCCAGTTAGGGTTAGGGGTTTGTTTGTTTTTGTGCCTTAACAAGTACCATTGGTTATAAAATCTAGCATTATGGTGTTTTCGTTTTTTGTCCAACTTCTGTATGCATGATCCTGTTTTTAGAAAGTTTGTTAATGAATGTGTCTATGCACATGTTCAAGCATTGCAGAATGTCATGTAGAATTTATTGCAAGCCATTGAAAATGGCTTTTCATTTATTGAAGAAATTCGACTCATCAGTTTTCGAAGAAGTGGTGAAATGTCTTCAACAAATTGAAAAATAGAATAAATTCTACAGGAAATGCATAGCTGTTTTTACACACTGTAAACCAAATGCAGCAATTAAACAAATTACACTCGTCAAGCAGTTTTGTTAGTTAAACTAAATGAGTAAAAAAGAAAAGAAAGATGCCCTAAAAATAATTTAAACCCATTTTAAGGAATATTCCAAGTTCCAGAGTGAGGTTCTAATGACAAGCTGTCAATTATCAAATTAAATTTTACTTTTACGGAAATGTTGATCATAATTATTTTACTTAATTATTAATTTGTTCTGAACCTGGAATATTCCAGGCAATCCTTATACAGAGATCAACATAGAAATATGCATGCGTGTCACTTGACTCAAATATTACACTGCAAACGTTCGGGTATGATCACAGCACAACAAACACAAGCAACTTACAAAATAAAATGGAGCTTGTATTCTGAGAAAATAAAAAGAACATAATTTAATCACACTTTATATAAAGTGGCCTTAACTACTATGTAATCACATCAAAAAAATATAGGTAGGGACAGGTTTGGTGGTATGGGGAGGTTTAAGGGTGGGTTAAGGTGGAAGGCATGGATCAACAGTGTAATTATGAATGTAATTACAGAGATTAATTACAGGTGCCATTAAAATCACTGCATATGAATCACTATACCACTGCCATTGTACTTTTCTGTAGAGAAAGGTTGAGAATATTAATACAGATATGTATAGTTACCTTGAATGCTGGACTTATGGCATTTAGAGGGTTAAATGGGTCGTCACCATCTGTAGAAGTGATGTTGAGATTCATCGTCCTCTTCTCCACTGCTTCCATCCTCTTCCTCTCAATGTCTTCCTTCATCTGTCTCTTGTCCTCCTGTAGTTATTATTAAATTAAACCTTAAATAATGTTCTACAGTTGGAAGAAACCTAGACAGTTTAACATTGCCACCGAAAGAGTGTTAGAAAGATAGAAATCAGCCAAGCCACCTCTTTTTTGGTTGGTTTCTTCTGTTGCTTGTCCTCTCTTCTCAGCTCCTCCTCTTGGCGAGCCTTGCGTTGTTCCTCTCTCTTCTTCTTGAGTTCCTCCAGCTCAGCCTCGGCAGGACGCTGCTCCATCTCCCGGCTCTCCTTCTCCTGATGGCTAGGTCTGATCTTCTCCAGCTTCAGCTCGGTCTCCAGACCAGCGTGCATGTCTTTCTTAGACTCAAAGGCTTGATTTATATCTACAGTCCTGCTGGAGAAGAGTGGAGAACAGGAAAACATGGTTAGGAAAAATTAGGTTCGGACAGTCGTACATTACTGCTATTTTTGGTTAGCAGAGGTTATAATAATTCAGTTTTTTTCTGTCAAAGTAGATAGTTCTTGGCCAGAATAAGCTGTAAAATGGGCCAGAGCTTACAGTATTAGTTAAAAATCTGGTTTTATGAGATTAGATATTAGCTAACTCCCTTAACAGCCCTTTCAGAAACTTCCTGGCACAACCTTTTTGGCAGCAACAATATTAGGTCACGTCTACAACATTTATGACATAAGCCTTTAAATTTAACAGGACCAAATTCTACATCTACGTTTCCCCTAAAGTCAACTTAAAATGTTGTCAAGCTTTCTACAAACCATCTTTACTAATCAAAAAACATAAATAATAGCTGTCACCAAAACAATTATTTTGTCAATCCATAATTTTCCCTTTCTTTGACTCTCACAATTAAACAGGCTGTACTTTAAAAATAGGGAATAATATCATATTATTATTATTATTATTTTTTATAATGTTTTGTACTTTTATTGAACAATGATGCATTTAATTGATCAAAATGTTCATTAAAGACATTTCATAACAATATTACAAAAGATTTCGATTCTCTATAAGTTATGTTCCTTTGAACTTTCTATTCATCTATATATATATATATATATATACAATAATAGGAATTATGGAAAAAGTGTGATTATTTGTCCTGAAATGTATTCTTTTGTATGCAAAACACTATTTAATGTAAATAAGATTTACCCAGAACCCTCCGGGTGTGAAAGCTCATGGAAACAAAGTTACCTGGGTGATCGATTGGTTTTGACCAGATGTGATGTCATTTCCTCTGCATCGTCTTCAAGTGTTCTGTCTTGCTGTAGGAAGACTTTAGACGTGTATGACACCTTCACCTCCTTCTTCTCCTCTTTTATCTGTGAGTGATGGCATTAGTTTAGACAAGGTAACGTTCATGATATGATGTTCTTTATTGCTAATATTGTAACGATTCTCCTGGCACCTTGTTCTCCATCGGTGGGTTGATTTCCTGTTGTCTGGGTTTGCCGTCTCTCATGTCATCACGCCATTCCTCTGCTCTCTGAGTGCTCACCCTCTCGCTGATCTGTGCTCGTCTCTCAGCGCTCCTCTTCTCCTCTGGTCTTCTCTCCTCTTCGGCTCTGTCCTGTGTTTGCGGATACTGTATGGAAGTGGCGAAGCTGCTTTTCTCACTTTGTCTAGATCTTGCCTTCACGTCTTTCTCCTCCTGTTGTGGCTCTTCTCCACTGCCGTTCTCGTCCATTCTGGACCGTGTTCTCCGTTCCAGCTTCTGGGTCCAGTCGCTGAAACCTTCATCCTCATCCACAGCAATAGGGCAGCTGGGTTTGAGCTCATTTTCATAGCTGAAAAATAAAAACCATCAAACAAAATATTTTAAATAGATAATTCCACAAATAAAACCACAATAAAGTGTCTCCTTTATCATTGTTCAGCAAATTTTCACAGCTGTCATTTATAATGTCCATAAATTAGAATTTGTATCCTCATTTGTTTCTTCATTTTTGTACAATGAGGCCACAATTTCCTAAAATGATGAAATGAACTATAATAAGTATGAACAGTGTATGAACAGTATATTTTTTCGTGTGCAGGGCTTCGTAATATTTGCCAGTGTAAATTCACCAAAATTGTTCTAATTCACAGAAATGATAATATAAAAAAACGTCCATTATTAGTATTATAACTACTACTATTAGTTGTAGTTGTTGTTTTTAAATGAATGTTTAAGATCAAACACAAATATCTTGGTTTCAGGGTTGCCAGGTCTGCATAACAACAAAACCAAACCAATTGCTAATCAAAACTAGCCCAGTAGCATTCACTTTACAACCAGGGAACATGAATAATGTTGTACTAATGCCTAATGCTTGAATTAATACTTAATTCACCATATAAGAGAGATTAAAGTGATTATTACATTTTGAATATTGATATTTTTCTTACAAAAAAGTGTCTTATACAGTCCCGCCCCCACCCCCCGGAACCATGTAAGACATTTTTTTTATGGATGGGCAATTTTTATTTCACTTCTTTTGGACTGAATCAATGCAACACCCGCTGACTGCAATGATTGAGCTTGAACAATTTTTAATAAAACTCCGACTGGATTCGTCTGAAACACGAAAATCATATACACCAAAGATGCCTCGGAGTTGAGTAAAACGCAGACTAATTTTCATTTTTGGGTAAACTAACCCTTTAACTACATATACATTAATAAATCAAACATAGAAAATACTAAATGCACTAATAAACGATGTTGCCTGTTTTGTTATATAAGTCACTGTAGAGTGAGTTTAAATGGCAACACAAAACAGACAAGACCAGTTTTAGTGTATTAGGTATTATCTACGATTGATGAGGAGGATCAATTAATCCTTCGCCACCCAGTAATGATTAAATGCTGACGATGTCAAAAGCTCAAATTGTGATTTGAAATGATTTCAATTCATTTCAAAGTCAGAGTATTTCTTATACCTTCTTAAAGAGACTGTTTGATTTAGTTCACCCATAAATGTCAATTAATGCATTAACTATCAAACGTGTACTAACGTAGTGTTGGCCGCTGTTATTCATGCGTGAATCCACTTCAGTCATAGTTAAGGTTAGCTCTTCATTAGTTAACGCCTTTAATAATCACTAGTTTATAATGAATTAAGTATTGATTTAGGCATTAGTAGATGACTATTCACGTACCCTTACTGTATAGTGATATCGTAGTTTGGTTTCAATGAGATTAAAATCACTTCATCACTAATCCATATAAATGACTTAATTGGAAACGAACTATTGTTACAAGGGTAAATTCGTGTAAGGGATTGTTCAAAGAGTTCATAAAAGGTTTAAACACACACACACCTGCACTCAAGCTCATACAGTGACAAAAGAGGCCGTTCTTGTCTTGAAATTAAAATCTATTTTATCTGCACAGGAGCTGCCGGAAAGGAATGCACAGCACATTCCACAAGATTATTAAGCAGATTTTCAGCAAAGCATAAGCACTGGACATCAACAATCAGTCGATACTATTCAGAAGCCCAGTTAAAAATCTGACTACACTGCATACAAGATTATTGTAAGAGCCTAGTTTGAAAACTCCTACACGGACATTACTAAAAACCTCTTTCCATGTTAAACCCATTCAGAAAGTCTTGAAAATGATTCATGTGTCTCTAATCCAAGAGTGAGCCATTGAATCATCTCTGAACAAGGAGAATTACAAAGTGGCCCTAGATGACCTTCTGCTTTAAACAGGATGACTCAGTGAGCTGTTTAACTTCACACATTACATGGGATGTGAGGTCTGTAATGTTTCTCTGATTAAAAGCAAAGCTCTGTGGTGTGGGATATGACATAAACCCTATTCCAAAGGCATCCCTGCTGCAAATTCTTCAGAGATTAGGTAATGATGAGAGAACAGCTGTGTCACTGTAAATATGCACTTGTAGGTTTAGCTGGAAGTTGCTAAAGCCCAACTTTAAAGACGTGTAACAGGGTCGATCTAGTGATATAAATTTTTTTCAGCCGGATCTCTTAATGTGATCAAAAATACATTACAAATGTGATTCATGTGTAAAGTTACAAGTGTTTTTATATATTTGACCATGTTTTCCATTTCTGATTTAATTTTCTATTTAAAAATGTCTTATCTGTCAGGATGATAAAATTGCCCCGCGATCATTAATTAACATAAACAATTGATATTCTTGAAAATAAACCATATTAAGTAGTTTGGCACAATAGCACAATAGCAAAAAAAACAAACAAAAAAAAAACAAATACACCTAGCTAAAACCAGGTGAAGTGTGAAGAATAGAACGGCGTTCGCACTTACAGGCCGGTCCCAGGTGGGCTCACACTGTCCTGAGGGGAACCGGCAGATCCAGACAGGCTTTGTTGTTTGCAGAAGGCCTCCCGGGCCCTACGTCGCCTTTCCCTCTCGATCTCCTCAGCATCTTCAATGCTTCGCTGGGCCGTCACTCTGCAGCAAGAGAAGCAAAAGCAAGCCCCTTGTTACATCTGAACACAATCATTTTTCTTTCTTGACCTACGTGAGAGCCGTGGTCAAATGATGAATGACCCTGAGCCCAGAAGAGTGCTGTTGACTGTGATATATAGACCTCTTTAAGAAATCTCCAGCAATAGTTTGTTGAGTCCCTTGCTTGGCGATTCCGACCCAGAGGAACATCTTCGACCCTGCAAACTCACACTCAAGACGCTGAAGCATCTATGTGTTTATCTAGCTTCAAAACACACGTGCTCTTTATGTCTTCTACGCTGGGAAAAATTGATTTCAAATGCCACTTTAAGCTTTATTTACTAATGCCAGGTCTTTACTCGCATTCCAAACCTGTATGACTTTCTTTCTTCTGTGGACCACAAAAGAAGATACTCTAAAAAAGCTCAGTGGTTTTTATGTCCATCCAATGGGCTCCAATGTCGTTTGGACCCCAACATAGCTTCTCTTATACTCTGTAGAAGCTAAAACTTCCCACAGGTTTGGAAGGACATGGGGGTGAGTGAATCATTTTTGCGTCCTTTAGATTCTGGGTCAATTAAAGGTGAACACAAGTCACCAATGACCCTCAGAATAATTTTAGGCCAGAGGTCACGGGTTGCTACGATGACTCTACAGCTAGCCATATTGACATATTGACAGATCAGCACTCATTCATCAACATACAAACAAAAATGGCTGCAGTTACCGGGGTACAAACCAGTTTTTACTCATAACCCGACTACAGAATAAAGACCAAACCACATCTGAAACCATACAGAAGGGCTTCTGACAAGATCTGATGTGCCACACACAGTTCCCGTGCCTCTGATTATTATCAGCTGTTAATCACCCAGACAGGATTACTTCAGTTTTTGGCAGAAGCCACCTGAATGATGTCAGTCCTGCCGGTGATGTCATTCAATGTCTGATTTATTTGCCACTCTCAGTCTGTTTATGTAGCCTGCTTTTCTTTTCCCTCCACGTCTGGAAACACCATCTTCCAAGAGTTATAAGAGTGAAAACAGATTTTCAGTCAAGGTGAGCGTATTGTCAACACAGACTGGCAAAATGTTTCTCAGACCCATTACCGAACTAAATGGAAACAATAAAGTGTGAGAGGGGAAAAGAAAACAAGAGCCTGGCTTATATTCAGCATGTTTCACCTCCCCTGACAATGTGTTGACTAAACTTGCACAGCCTGGTGCCCTGAGGCTGAAAGGATTTGGAGGGCTTGATGGATTGGGAAATGTTTTTCGTCATTGTTGCCTGCCCTAATTCACCCAAGCCAAGTCTGGTCTTGCAAAGAACCGGCTGAGCTAGATGGGTCAGTCTTAAATTAGTCACATGGAAGTTGACCTCTGAATTGAGTTTCCCTTTCCAGCTCTGAACCTTAATAATTAAAGTGAAATTGCTCAGTAAATGACCGTTGTCTGATATATGATGAAGCCAGAGAGTTCGGTTTTTATTTTATTTTATTTTTTTGTTTAGCCGACAGTGACAAAGAAACTGCAAGTCTTTCATTTAATCCAAGACGACCCAGATAGCACACATACGTCTGCAAGATGTCTGTTAAAGATCGCTTAATCTGCAAAGTATCTGCTGTGTGCAAACATCTGATAGACGTCTTTATGATGTCAGTTTTACACACATTCTAAATCATAAACATCTTACAGACATCTTCTAAACATCTATTTGACATCTGATAGGATGCTTCCTATAGCTGTGTTGCCGATGATCAAACACTCTAAAAGATATGTCAAATAGTCGTCTCTGTGATGTGCGTTTCAGACTAAAATGTTACGAGTAAAAACCTAGATAGCACACGAACGTCTGCAAGGTGTCTGTTAAAGATCTGTTGATCTGGAAAGAATCTGCTGTCTACAAATGTCTGACAGATGTCTTTCAGATGTCAGTTTTGCGTACATTTCAAATCATAAGCATCTTATAGACATCTAATAGACATATATTTGACATCTAAAAGGAAACGTCCTATAGACGTATTGCAGATGAGCAAACACTGTAAAAAATACGTCTTGTAGATGTAAATGCAGACATCAAATAGACGTCTCTGAGATGTATGTGTGCTATCAGGGATAGCTGTGTTGCAGATGAGCAAACACTCTAAAAGATATGTCAAATAGTCGTCTCTGTGATGTGCGTTTCAGACTAAAATGTTAAGAGTAAAAAACCCAAATAGCACACGAACGTCTGCAAGATGTCTGTTAAAGATCTCTTGATCTGGAAAGCATCTGCTGTCTACAAACGTCTGATAGACGTCTTTCAGATGTCAGTTTTACATACATTCTAAATCATAAACATCTTAAAGACATCTTACAGACATCTATTTGACATCTATTAAAGGAAATGTCCTATAGACGTATTGCAGATGAGCAAACAATGTGAAAAATACATCTTGTAGATGTAAATGCAGACGTCAATAGACGTCTCTGAGATGTACGTGTGCTATCAGGGAAGTTCTTGCTGTACCACCTTGTTCTTAACTTATTCTTTTCCTGATCATCTTTGTATGACTGAACAAATCGTTGTTCTTAATTGAAACCATCTAAATGTTCACTTTTGTTCTCGTTTACAGAGAAGCAAGTCCTTGTTTTGAGTTTGTTTACAGGGAAGCAAATCCTGCTCTTTTAGATCTAAATGATGGATGCTGTTATTTGCTTTTCTTTAATTTTGCATCTGCATTGAAGGGCAGCTGTGAGGTTTATTGACTCCGATGATGTCATCTTAACGACACATTTCAAGAGCAAAGGAGAGTTATTTTCCCAGGCATGTTAGTGTCTTCCTGCTGTCAGTGTGTGGTCACATCACAGCAAACCTCACTAATGTTTCCCAGTGTTCCCTGAACGGCTGACGACATTTCAAAGCACTGATCTAAGCTGTGGAAAGTGCGGCATTATGAATCATGAGAACTGAAATATCTGTAATCATACAATTTAATGGGAGAGCTCTTAAAATGATTTATTTCTTAGCAAACTACAAAAAAATGAGAACAGATTTATAAGTGACTGCATACAATAACTGAAAATCTACAGAAAGTTAAAAATCTACAGAAAGTTAATATATTTAGATTATGGGGGAGAGTGGGGTAAGATGTGCCACCTCTTCAGTGTAGCGGAAAAAAGTACCGACTTTGTCAGATGACAATATTAGTCCATTATATAGAGAGTCATTGGGAGCATCTCTTTTTTTACAATTTTTTTTTTAGCATTTTCCACATTGCAGGTAAAATGTTGTGGAGTGTCAAAGCAAAGTTATCCAGTTTTAAAAATGTTTCACTCATGTTGATGTTAAAATGTAAAATTATTTAAATTATTGAATATTAGCCATAAACCACATTTCCAAAAATAGCATGATCATAAACTTTGCCTCCATATGCAGTAAATAATACCTTTAAACAGTATTTTTTTTTCTATTGAAAATACAATTGCAAAATGTTTCACAACAATATTTTGAATATTATAATTTGTTAGAGTATAAAAAAGTGCTTCATACATGCAAAAAAGACTTGAATGTGATTAAGCATTGGTAAATTGTTTTCTTTCTTTTTTTTCGGCCCAGGAATAGACACTTTCTTATTATTTCAGCTAATCGACATCCTGATATATACATTACTCACCCTAATTTTACCTTGTTTCTCATTGTCTATATAGAATATCTCCAGTGGCGCATCTTACCCCAACCCCCCTCTATTCTTCTCTAAAGACTCTTGTAATGCTTAACTAAACACAACACAGTGCCCTCAGTGTTTATTCTACTCTGCTGCCAAAAACCTTCGAATCCTTCAGAAAAGCACACTGCCAGAGGGATGGTAAAGTTTATTCCCCCTTTCAGTCAACGGCTAAACCCCCTGCATTCCAGCAGCTCTTATCAGAGTATGGTAAATAGAAGAGCAGCTCGCGTAAAGTCCATGGATCGGGGGTCATAGCTTAGACCACAATGAGAAAGAGATGTTTTGATCAAGTTAAAAACAATGGTTCGAAAATACTTAGAAATAAAAGGGCAATTGCGAGATTTTATTTTATAGCTTTTCTGATTTTTCTAGTTTAGATCTCTCAACTTTTCTTTTCAGAATTGTGAGATGTAAACTTAGAATTTTGAATTTTATCTTGCAATGATCTGATTTTTTCCCTCAGAATTCCGAGTTTACATTTCACAATTCTGTTTTTTGTTTTGTTTTGTTTTGTTTTGTTTTGTTTTGTTTTTTGTTTTGTTTTGTTTTGTTGTTTTTTGTTTTGTTTTGTTTTGTTTGTTTGTTTCAATTTAGATTATTATTTTTTTGTTTCCACCATGGAATAAAGGTAATAGCTCATTTTCTTTCTTTTTTTGTTTCTTCCAAATGCAAATTTATTACTCACAAATCTGTCTTTATACCATTATATGATGCAGTTCTGACTATCTGAAATGTAAACTAACAACTGTAAGGAAAACAAGTGTCAATTATAAGCGAAAAAGTCACAGTTACCTTTTTTTATATCATGTGTTGGAATCAAGTTTCCTTAAGCAATTCAATTTCACAAACAGTTACACAGAAGCTACTAGTAGTACATCAAATACACACAGATATTTTGAATTAGAAAGACTGGTATAGTATTGTCTTTAAAAATTTGCTCCAATAATTTCGTTTTACTTACAACTTTGAAAAAAAAAAAAAACCTTTAATGTGTTAAATAGTTGGTAGAATGATTTTGCGGTAAGTGGCAGATTGGCGTACAGTGTATACTATACAATTTATAGGAGCACTGTAATGGTTTTCAAAATACTGTGACAAGTGGATACAAAATATTGCATACACAGCTTTGAAACTGACGTATCCGGTACGTGTCTCAACTCACCGCACAACAGTTCTGATGAATGTAAGCCGTTAATAGATAAAGCAGCTTGCGGAGTGTGTGAAAAGGCTGGTTTTGGCAGCTCTTAAAAAAAAAAAAAGGCTTGGGAAAACAAATCCTGTCTGCCATTAATGCTACTCATTTGTGTTTGACAAAGCACACCTGATCCAGCTCAAATCCTGTCCGTACAGAACTCTTTTGCTTTATGCATAGTTGTTCATATGCCGGTTTATACTACTTAAAATCAAATCTCTGTCATCATTTACTCATTAAACCACACTTTTGTGTTCCAAGTGAAAAACACAGTCATAGGTGTTGTTAAAGACATGAGGGATAAACAAATGACTGTAGTTTCATTTTTAGTTGAACAGGATTATTTTAGCTGAGCTCTTTTGTGGGAAAACGCAGTTGGGTAGTTTTCGGTGTTTGAATTAGTAGATAGCTAAAGGGCAGATTCATTATTCACAGTAAACACACCTACAGTTTTCCACCTAAATTAGAGTTGGTTTGCAGCACTTTCACAGATGAGCACTCATATTACTGTCACAATCAATGTCAACAGGTTCTTGTTTAATTCCAACCCTTCCCTACTCCCTTCCTCCCTTCTTCTGTCCCATCATCCATCCACAAACCCACAGCACCTCTGGAAGAAACAGTTAACTCTCATCTGGAAGCCTGAAAGCATTCCAGCTTATAAAACTCACAGTAAACAGCATACATTTCTCTATAAAGACAACAGGCGGCATGAATTGCTAAGATTAAGTAAAATGTGCTATGAGTTAATTTCTGTGTGTGTGTGTGTGTGTGTATGCATACATACATACATAAAAAATAAATGTATGCATTTAGCATATGCTTTTATCCAAAGCGACTTACAGTGCATTCAGGCTATCATTTTTTACCTATCATTTATTCCTGGGGAATTGAACCCACAACCTTGTGCTTGATAACGCAATGCTCTACCAATTGAGCTACAGGAACACTGTATATATATTTAAGATCTCAAATTGATCAAATTTAGGACGTTTTGTTAGGTATTTGTTAAACAGTAACAATAACCAATGTGGACATTTTAAAATTATCTTGTTAAAAAATGTCTATCAAGAATGTAAATGTTAACATGCGTGTACACAGGTATGCTGTTACATAAAATAAAATAAAATACAAATCCTGTCTTCCCATAACAAAGAAAGAAAGGTTCTTAAAGCTATTATAAAACACCCAATATGGCATTGAAATACAAGCTGTAACATCATATAGTGCATTACATATTAAATGAATCCTCTTCATTTCAAACAAGAACCAATCCATGTTGTATCATTAGCTATAAAACTGATATTAGAAATGACATATGGCCATCATCACACCTGAGATCCCATCTGTAAGCCTTAAATGATCTGATGCAAAGTCCTCACCTCAGGAGGTTCTGCAAGCCTTGCTTACTGGAGCTTCGTCTCACGAGTGCACTTGACATCGTTCTTTCTTCTCCCAGGTTTAGTTGGAATTCTTGGAAGTTTTGTATTCCGTGGAATTTGATTCCCAAAGACTCCCTCACAGACGCTGACGCTCTTTCCTCGGACGCTCAGCTTTTGAGGAGAGATCCACGCGGCACTCGGTCTGGTTTCAGAGACTGGCTTTAGTCACTCTCTGTCCCCTCCTTCTCTCCTCCCTTCTCTTTCCTGCATGTGGTTCTCATTGAGAGAGCTCAGACCATAACCGAACTTCTCTTCCCCCTCCTTTTCCCTCTTTTCCAGGGTCATGTGGCCGTCCCAGGGGAAAATGTAAGTTGATACCCCCACCCCATGCTATGAATTCAGCCCCCCACAAGACCCCCGTCCCAAACCCAGAACTCAGTCTTTCTTTGACCGTGTTTAGATTGGTAACAAAGCTCTCAGACATGCTGACAAACACATTTTTGTGTTTTCCCTCATATACTTACAGTATTTATTATTCTTGATTATGACAATTACACTACTGTAGTTTGAGGTCAGGAAGATTATTATTATAATTATTTTTATTTTTGTATAAATGAATGTGTTTATTCACCGAGGAAGACTTTTATGGCGTTACAAATAAATGGTGTTTCAAATGATTGCCATTCGTTAGAAATTCGTTTTCATCAAATCAAATCTGGTTTCTGTTATGTAAAATATTAAGCGGTTTGTTTTCAGCATTGATAATAATAAGAAATGATTCTTGAGCATCAAATCAGCATTTTAGAATGATTTCCGAAGGACCATGTGACAAAATTCAGCTTTATATCACAGGAATAAATTACATTTGAATATGTATGCAAATCGAAAACAGCTATTTAAAATTGTAATAATATTTCGCAATATTTCAGTTTTTACTGTATTATGATCAAATAAATGCAACCTTGGTGAGTAGAAGAGACTTCTTTCAAAAATATTACAAATATATATATATATATATATATATATATATATATATATATATATATATATATAAAATGCCCACATTTTAGGAAGCATGTAATTACAGTTTAGAGTTTCACACAGGGATAATTTTTTCATGAGTGATTACATGTAATATTTGTTAATGATCTACAAATGATGAGAAATGGTGACCAGTCACAGCACATAAATCAATATCAATTGCAGCTAATCTGCTTGTTTCTCATTTGCTCAAAGCAGATTTCCATATCAACATGTTTCCACCGCCTCTGATCTCATTTCTTATTGCACACAGGCACATTCACACACATAAACACAGGCTGTCTCAATCCCCTGAAGCCACAGTCTTGTTAACCCGGTTACTATGGTAAACTACACAGCACTGAGCCCTGAAGACCGTTTCGCTCTCTCTCCAGACAATACTGGCACTCAGCACTGCAGTCCTCAGCTCTTTACTGAGCCTTGTTTAACAAGTCCAGCCCTGGCTTGAACACTGGCCCAGCGGCCCACACAGAGAGAGACATCAGGAAGAACTCAAGTCCTGAAGCCTCGGTTTAACTTTCTGTTTCAGATTGAGTTGCCTTGTAGGATTGTGCTGGTAATAGAAAATGAATAGTTTAAATCCCCCCCAAAAAGGAAATATCCATCTATCTAGCAAATTGTTTTAAACATTCACAGTGATTCATTGTAACATTTTAGTATTAAAAGTGAGTCTGTCATATGAGCTGGTGTGTAAATAAAGCGCATGAGGAAGAATATTTATCTGAAGAGTTGTTTTAATTATCATGGGAGGAAAAAGGACACATCCAACACAAATGGTCAACCATTAACATAACCTCAAACAATAAAAGCAGACGAAAAGGAACTGAACAGACGGGGTTTTTAAACAAGGAAAGTAATGAGGGGAATGGAAACATGTGGAGATTAATTAACAAAACGAGGAACGGAACTTGACCAAATAGGGATAACACAAAAGGAACAGAAAGTCCAAGACGGTGACAGACTCATAGTAATGGAAAGTTAAGAATATTAATGGTGGCAAATATATTATATATGATATGAATCAAAGGTACCAGTAATTTCAGTATTATTTATATACTATTTTTATTTTTTGTTTTTATAAATATTTTGGATTATCTTATTTTTATGTTTGGTTTTCATTTTAATTTTAGTTAAAATGTTGTTGTTTTTTCTTAAGTTTTTTTGTCATTTGTATTATTATTTTTTAATATTAGTCTTTGATATATTTTAGTTTAATTAATTTTAGTATATTTGTTTCTTTTAAAAATATGTTAAAGGTTTTTTTTATCTAATTTTATCTAAATTTTTTCTTTTCTTTTTTTTTTGCTTTTGTCATTTTCATGACTTATTTCAATATGTGTATCTTTCGTTTGGTTTAAGTTTTAGAAATTCAAGTATTTATCTTTTTTATTGTTTTTTAGTTTCGCTTGTCAATTATTATTTGTATATAGTTATTTCAGATTAACAAATACTAGTTTTAATTATTAGCTTTGGTCTTTTTTAAATTTCTGTTTTAGTTTTAATATTTCAACTAACCAATGCTTTTAATCAAACTGTTTTCTTGTTCATTTATTGTTTGTTTGTCATTTCATTTTCATTTAGTTGTAGTTCTAGTTAAATTTAGTTCTAGTTTTAGTTAACAATAACAACACTGAATTGGGACTGAGGAACACCTGTTTGGTTTTATGCAGCACGCATGAAGGAGTTGTTAACTACTGGGGTCGTGTCAGTACACATGACAAAAACCGGTTTGGAAACTCTGCAGTCTAGACCATGACAGTTTCTGTGGGTGAATCATCTGATACTGATGTGATCGCGAGTCAAAGTCACAGCACATAAGACAGAACTTGCACTCGACACTAACAGATCTCCATTAGTGCTCTAATCATGGCATGCTTTCAAAAGAATGCCTTTCTTTCCACGTTGTGAGATTGATATCTCTTCACTGGAAAGAAAGGATCACATAACATCTAGATTGTTTCTCTTTGACAGTAATGAGATTAAAAGGAGAGCAAATTGATACTTAAGATGACAAACATCTGAGACCGTTAGAACTTACTGTAACTCTGTAGTTGTTGTTTTTGATGCGAGTATTAAATACTGTTTTTGCATACATACTGAAAGTAGTGACATCAACAGAAGCCAACAGACAGGATGATCGTAAAAAAGTTATGACGGGTTCCAGGAAATCGGCCAAAATCTTGCTAAACATGTCAATAATGTCTCACACCTGCACAGCTGTGCTAATGACAGTTCAACTCACAGACTCACAAATATGAGTCATGCCGTGTGAAACATGAAATCACTGTTTGATGAAAGAAGCTCACATGCCAATAGTAAAGTTGTAGGGGCGAAATCATGTCATTTGCATCCCTCAGTTGAATTAGTGAGGTGGAAAGTTACACTAAAGCCCCTTTCACACTGCCATTCCGGCAAATACATGGGTAAAGTGTTCCGGCAATTTTTCCCGGGTCGCTAGATTGTGCACATTCCCACTGCCAATGATTACCCGGGATATGTGCGTGCTTTCACAAACAACCTGTAAAGATCCCGTAATGACACGTGACGTCAGCGCGTGATGTGCGTAATGTACGAGTCGAAAACGTAAGGTACGTTATACTTTCACTGAAGCAAGCGAACGATCTCGCCGTCAGCGCGGAAAGTGAGGAACTAACAGATCTCTGCTTCATTACAGTTTGCACATATTTTTTAGTTGCGAACGTTGTTCTTCCTTCAAAACAGCCGGTTAAAGAGTCGCGTGTCATCACTTCGACACGGCATTAGATCTGGCTTTTGTTCACACAGTGCTCATCTAGGGTTGAACCCCGCAATGTTACTAGGTCCCCGACCCGTGTTCAGTGCCGGAATCAATCCCGGGACGTGGTTGCTTTCACACAGAAGGTGACCCGGCAATGTTCCAGCAATATGCCGGGTCCGACGTGCAGTGTGAAAGGGGCTTGAGTATGTTTGATATTTGATGACAAACTTATTTTGCAAGCATGAAATTAGGTATTGTAATAGAGACGGCATCTACTTTTTATTATACAATAGTGAGTTCCAGTTCTCACATTGTCTGTGCGTTTGTGATGAAGCGATTCTTTCTACATGTTTACAGGTGCCAGGTTATCATTATGCCAGGTGACGACAAGTGACTGTCTTATGAGTGAGACATCTGTAAGTGTGACTGTATGAGTGAGTCATTGAATTATTCATCCAATCAATTTGTTAAATTCTAAAACTGTACATTCAGGAATGAAACACCACTATTGTGAGTTACAGCAATTCAGATTTTGCCTATTTTTGAACTATTTTTGAACCCAACCTACAGTACTGCTTCTTAATATCAATCTCTCGTCTACAGAGAGGTTCTATAAAAATGTTTTGAATTTGTGATACATGGATATTTCAAAAATAGTAAAACTTATATTTGTAAGTATATTTGAATATTTGCTGAAAATGTACTCACTCTCAGGCCATCTAATGTAGATGTAGATGAACTTGTTTCCCTGGAACAGATTTGGAGAAATTTAGCTTTCCATCACTTGCTCACCAGTGGATCCTCTGCAGTGAATGGGTGCCTTTAGAATGAGTGTCCAAACAGCTGCTAAAAACATCACAATAATCAATTAAATTCTTGTGAAACAAAAAGCTGCATGTTTGTAGGAAATGCATCTTTTATTAAGGCTTTTTAACTTTAAACTGTCCAAAATATACCATAATCAATACACCAACCAATAAACCATAATCCATTATAACGCTTCCTCCAGTGAAAAAGTCTATCCTCTGGTGTCCTCTTACATTAAAATCCACATATTTGTTTAGAATTGTTTTGAACTGATTGATCTCTGTGAACTTCTCTCCTAATTCAGACTTGTCCTTTTGAGTTAAAATGTCTTAATTGTGGATTTGAGTCTAAACCACAAACCATCCTTGAGTGAGCGTACAGTGCACAACAATTTGTCAACAAATGTGACACCTATTTAAAAATAGGTGTCACACAAAATAGCACCTTTGAATAATTGTAATGGAGCATCATAGAGTTTTAATCTGGTGTGGGTTTAAATTAATGTTAGAGAAAATACTGACAGGCTATTTATCGCTCGCCCTTTCTCTTTTTGCTCGCTTCAACTCACAGAGGAAAAGAAAATGCTAATGATCACACGAAACAAACCCTGTCATCTCACAGGACTATGCACTGACATATGACTCACCATGAGAATGCAGAGTCCTGCACTCCCTCACACAAACGAACACACACAGCAAGAGTTTCAAGCCACTACCCAAATTCTTGTTGTCTCCCACTTACACAGTCCTGTCCTCTCAAATACAGAAAAACACACATAAACTAGTATTTTACATATATTAATAAGTAACTACCTAGCAACCACTCAGAATAACCTTAACATTACCCTAGCAAACATCTAAAACATTTTAGAAAAACCTTGACAGTCACCAAAAACACCCTTGTGACTGTGAGTTTTGCATGGGCAGATATAAAAATACTTAAATAAAAACGAAAACAAACAATATATTGAATTTTTTAATTCTATAATTTTCACTTTTAACATTAAAAATAACTATGTACCAATATGTTGCTCCATGTACTTTACATTTGGACTTGTGAACAGAATATGATAGGGTCCAAAACATAACCCTGGGGGACACCCATTAAAATATATGGACTGGCCAGTTGTTTACCACTAATCTTGGCTGTGTCTGTTCATCCATTATGCTTTCACTTACAGATGAAATAAAAAACATTAGGGTAAAGATTGTACTGAGATGGAAGAACGTTTGTGAAAAACAACCATTTCAGCAGGACGCTATCAATCAGCTCTTTATGGTAGAGTGTCTGGATGGACATTACTTTAAGAGAAGCTAATTACAAACCCCCTGGAGTTTGACAAATGGATTTTATAGGAGCCTAAGAGCAAGAGAAAAACATTCTCTGCCCTGATGAGACAAGAATTGAGGTCTTCAGGGTAAAAAATGACTCAGAAGACTATATTACTCTTTCCATTGCTCACAGGTCCTGGTCATGCCATAAATTCTAAGGTCAGAGAGATTTGAGATACTGCCCTGTGAAGTATTTATTCCTGTCAAAGTTGTTTGACTAGAGACAACTGTTTTTATTTTTTGTTAATGCAGTTTTGTCCATGTTTAAGAAATATATTTTGACATAAAAATGTTTGATACATGAAATAACTAATTTTTTAATAAACATATTTTTATTTACATACCTTGAAAGAAACTAGTCATGACATTGATCAAGGTTATAGCTTGTAGTTATAAGGCCAAAAATAAAAATAATAATAAACACTTATTTCATTACTTGTAAGCAATGCAAGCAAAATATAATGATTCCTAAAACTTTATAGTATAGAGGCAATAGCTGAGAGGCAAGATACCAAAAAGCTCCTCTTATAAATAATAATAAAAGTTGGCAATAAAAAAGCTTCAGTCTACAAATGTCACTGTCATGATACGCAATGAATTTTAGAGAAATTAATACATAATTCAAAAAGGTTTGAATTATGAATTAATTGACAAAATTGGGGATTTGGTTTTCTGAGATATTGAGTGCCTCTGGTAGGAACTCAATGGTTCATTTCGAGTTTACTGAAATCATATGGGACTGATGATTACATTATCTTTTATTACTTTATGATTAAAATTATATTATATATATATATATGAGAAGGTTAAAATCTTTTAAACATTCAGACACCAACTCACAAAATGACATCAACAGAACTAAATGTCAAAATATCGAGATTGGAGATTTACGCAGTGATGCAACAGAAAAACTAAATAACTGTTACTAAATACTGTTTAACCACCATAATTTTGATTCACAGTACCTATAATTTTAGCATAGATGATAAAGAATTTTAAAACAGGTCTGAGTAGTTACCTGCTTATTATAATCTCTTGTTAAAGCACAATAAAAACAGCTATTTTTGTTGCCAGTCATTTATAGATTCATGAAATGCAAACACCAGAGATGTCCTATACCCTTACAAGCATGTTTTTATGAAGATATATATTTACAAAATATATTGAAACTGCACACCACACTACCGTTTCACCATCTCTCCTTTCTAATATACATCATGGACTTTATGTTCAGATTTTGTGGGCCAATATCGTGTCAAATTCCATAGAATTGCTCTCTGTTTTTCCATAAATTCCAGCTTGTTTGGACAAAGCTGCAGGACAATTTTATAGCCTTTTAAAATGGAGTGAAAACCAGAGGCCATGCCATCACGTTGAGCTGCAATCTCATTAGAGACTCCAAGAATAACGCAACTTTTTGTCAAGCCATATTCTCACCATGAAGAATAAATTAGAAGATAGATACACTACCTTTAAATTCGTTAAATAAAAACAAGTTACATACAAAATACAATTGCTCTAAATTGCTTTAGAAATACAATTACAGCTTAGTTCAAGTTTAAATTACCAAGATAAACAGGACAATAAAGAAAACCATGGAAAGATAGAATTCTATTCTATATATATTATAGATAATATAAACTTAAAATTATGAGATGAGAAGGCCAAATTGTAATAAATAAACTTGCAATTAGCTCTTTTTAATATATATAAAATAATAAATATATAAAATTCAACTGAAATAGTTTTAGCAAAAACAGTAGTGTACTGTAATCTGAATTGTGGCACTTCTAACGACTGCTGTTAGGAATCCAGACAAGCAATATGCTAAATGTAAATGCTAATGTGAATTTTTCATATATTTAGAGCATGATCTACACTGTTATGCACTGGGGAAACATCTCTAAAATGCATTTAACTGCATATGCATCTGTTAAAGCACCTGACAATGTAAACCAGGTTAAATTATATGCTTATGAGTTTACTTGACGGTTTTATGTAAAGCATGTTTGAAAAACTTGTGTTGTGCTCTTTAAAAGCTCACTTAAAAAAATAAAATAATAATAATAATAATTCTTTAACAACCGTAAAGTGCTTTTTTGTGCAAAAATAACACATTTTACTAATCAATTATGAAATTCGTAGTCGATTATAATCTTTATTGGTTATTGATATGATTCAGTTATCCACAGTGAGTCAAATTCAGGATATAACACTCACTGTCAACTCAGGGAGCCATTCAGAAGTGCAACAACAATGGCAAACAGCAATTCTGATGTGATTCTTGTACCAGTTTTAATTAACAATCACAGTCCATTGAATTTTCTCTGTTTCTAGTACTTCCTCAATGTAAAGCCCTACAGCAGACTAATGCCCCAATAATCTGTCCTCACCATGAGGAATTGAGTTTCCAGAGGTTGTTAACCCCGCTGTGTTTTGGGAATAGGAACAGCATGCAGCACATACCGACCTGCTGAGATAATAGCTCAGAGGTGATACTTTTCTTCTAATAGGGTAAACACATGCCATGTGGTTCATTTTCTAACAAGTGGGTGATTGGGTGTAAATGGGGTAGACGTCAGTGGATGTTTACGACATAGCGTATATTTGCTTGCTGACCAAGGCCAAGGATAAACCTGGGTAAGAGAATTGGCATTTCAAAAAGCCAGAATTTTGGTGAAAGAATAAAAACAACCATATTTAGCTCGATGGACTCCACTAAAAGAGGAGATCAGAGCATGTTAGGTCATGAGGCTGGTATATTCACTGTCAAATCCAGGAAGTTTGATGAGAGTACATGTTTTAGTTCTTGGTATAGCAAGGTGGCAAGCATAGGTTCCCCTACTTACTTCTTTATCTAAAACATGAATCCTATTTTTCCCTGTTTGCTTGTCCAGTCGGAAATACACTAACTGAACCCAACCACTCTAAGCAATGAAATGTTGAATAATGACTGGGATTTTCATCTTAGAACTTAAAATGAGGAGAAATGAGTTTTAAAAATGTCCTGTGACTTCATTCTTTTCTCAGAATGCCCTCAAGTGTTTATCATTATTTGATACCCCAGTTTAGACCATAAATTAATTAAATACAGTCTGAGAAAGAGAAAATGTATCTGTTTTCTTATCTAGAAATAAAATGTTTTGAAGCTGTCTGTAAATTAAAATCTAAAAAAATGTAAAATAAAAATAAATAAAATAACGCCTTGATAATGCTCATTATGCATTTTAACATAATATATATATTAAATGCAATTTATTAATAATTAATACTTAATATTATTACCTATTAGACAGGATATCGGCATTCATGTTAACTATTTTCCAACAACCTAAAAATAAAATGTTCAAAAGAAATAACATTTTGTATACTACATAATTAGTATTATAATTATATCATCACATTAAGAAGAAATGAAGTTACTATTGCGGCCAGTCTCCTTTCTGTTCCTCATTTGTACTAATCTTGTATGTCTCCTATAGTATGTGATAAAGAAAACACACAAATCTATGACTTAATCTGCCCTCTAATGGCCAAATACACAAACACTAGATGAGACCCAGGCACATTCCTGTCGTATTGATGTTGTTCACACCAAGAGCAATAACTGTGTAACAGAACCGTATTGCTCTGTTTATAAAAAGCACTCGCTGTATGTCGTCTGCCACTTGCACAAGCATAAGCTTTTTTTTCTGAAAGTGCTTTGATAAATCATAATTATGACATAAAAAGTTTATATTATGAGATAGTTATAATTATGGAATACAAGTTAAAATTAGGTTGTCAAAACTAAGTCTTAAAAATATAAAATTGTAATAGTAATTAAAAAAATAATAATTATGAGATGAAAAGACAAGTTTGAAATTCAAACTTCCAGTCATAAACTTGTAAAATGGAAGATACAATGTCAAATTTATGACATGCTTAGTCAATGAGATAAATCGAAATTATGAGATATGTCAAAAATGTAAATATGTAAAAGAAAATTATGAGATAAAAGTCACAATTTTAACTTTCCATGTCATAATTATGACTTTATCACAACATTTTGACTTTCTTTTCGCATTCGACTTCTCATTTGGTGGAAATAGGTCACAGACTGTCATTATCATAAGACTGTTGTTGTAGTTATTACTTACCTGTTCTCATATGGCTATATGTGCCAGTTAAAAACAACAGTTTATCATAAGTTCATGTGACTGAGAAATGCCAGGGAGCATATGGTTCATGAAATTACTGACATAATAATTTGTCACAGCAAGGACCCCATTAGCCATATAGAAAACTTTTACCATTTGCAATTGATTCCGATGTAATATACAGAGACAGGTGAAAAAAATGATGAAAACAATATGTACTTAAAAGTTTTTTTTAAAACTGAAATTCAATCTTCTAAATGTTATAAGGTTTGTTTTAGGTTTCAGGGTGTCTGTTTGAGTGCCTGAGGAAATGAGGTGCCCTCAGCATAGTTTGGCATCTTCTTGCATTTGGTGCAGTGAGGTCAGAGATATTCTTAGCAAACCAGCTCCTCGCAGTTCAACACTTGAGCTCCTTGGAGGAATCTAAGAGGGTCCCTGAGCACATGACCACACAAGCTATTAAATCCAGACCAGCTTGACCGTACATGGAGGCGATGAGAGCCCTGGGTTCTGAAAGAGGAGCTTATGGGTGGGATGGGTGTGAAAGTGCAAGCCTGAACTGGTTTAGGGTCCTGAGGTGAAAAGGGTGCTGGGGGTTCCTGTGTTGACTTTGTGAAAAAATGAAATTGTCAGTTATTTGTAAGTAGTAGGAACAGCTGGGATGACTGAGATGGATAGTTTATTATTATTTTTTTTTTAATCTAAATATTTGCCAGAAGTTCTCATTGAAAAGTCTCATGTTTTACAAAGGAACCCAAAAAACTGACATTCGCAATAATAAACCCATTAATAATACTAAAACAAGACAGATTATTGTATACATACAGCATAGATTTCATATGTTTTTAATCAGTTATAGAATCAAGCATAATAACATGTTCATAATGTTCTTGGACATTTTTAACTGTACCATGGTAGTTCAATTTCATCTCAAGGTAATAGTATATAAATTCCATGGTTTTGCCATTCGATACTATCAGTAACATGGTAGCAAAGTATGTTTAGTAAGAATGTGATTTGCATATTAATAACCGGCTGTTTCAGCCATCAGGTTTTTACATCCTTAATTAGAGTATTTTCACTAATGTTTAGCAAAGTGAAATTAACTGAGAAAAAAAAATCATAATATACCATGCAATTACCATGTTTTATTTTGGGGGGGCATGGTACTATGGTGTTACCATTTACATTTACCATGTATTTTCCAATGGGACTATGTAAATGAAATGGTACATGACTATGGTACTGGAATCATTTATTAACATTTCATTAAAAAGTACCATGGTATTTCCACATGACACTATTACTGTATCAGGGGACTACTTCAATGTAAGTTGTTATAATAATGTAATACAGTAATTTAAATCTTCCTTTTCTTTATGCCGTTGAGGTTCTTTCATTAAATGTAAACTTTTTGCAGATAAAATTGCTATATTAACACATTTCAAAGCTTCCTATTTTAAATAAATATTCATCAAAGAATCCTGAAAAAAACGTATCACAGATTCCACTAAAATATGAAGCAGCACAACTATTTCCTACTCTGCTAATAATCAGAAATGTTTCTTGAGCAGCAAATCAGCATATCATAAGGATTTCTGAAGGATCATGTGACACTAAAGACTGGAGTAATGATGCTGAAAATTCAGCTTTGCATCACAGGAATAAATTACATTTATATATTATACATTAAATTACAAAATAAAACTTATTTCAAATTCAAATAATATGTCGGCGGTTTAGTGTGTTCTCACCCTGGATTGGATGGAAATTAACCATTAAATATCAGTAACAAGGCATCTGAGTTAATCAGCAAATCCAGGACAAGTACTTTTACATAGTTCTTAAAATACAGGGAAACCTGAGTCTAAATTAAGACTTATGACGTCCCCATGGACAGTTTATTTGACACCTGACTTTTCAAGTCCAACGGTCATTGATACCAGAGATTAGCTGCTGTATTCAATTAAAAATCAATTAAAGATTATAGTATTTCGTATTATCATCCAAGATTTGCATATATAGTTATATATATGCACACACAGACACACACACACACAAATACTTAGCAGATTGTATCAATAAAAATAATCTGTCATTTGATTATCATACACATGATATATCAATTAAAATTGAATATGAATATTGCATAGCAATTTAAAACTGTTACAAACACGCCAGGTTCTGCCTCCACACAATCACAGCGCACACCCTCACCGGAGTACTAGATGACATCCACCTGTTCCTCATCACCCACTCGCCAACGCTGCACTACAAAAGCCACACACACATACCCAGTCTTTGTCAAAATAACCCAGTTATCCAGTCTTATTCTAGCTTCTTCGACCATTTCCGTGAAGTTTTCGGCAGACCTGCTTGGAATTCTTCTATTGGTGAGAAGCTGTACAATTTAAAACAAGGAAAAATGTCTGTCAATGAATATGCCTTGCAGTTCTGGACTCTGGCTGCCTCCAGTGGATGGAACGAACAGGCTTTGCTGATGACCTATCATCAAGGACTGGAACCCCGAGTGCGGTTGCATCTCGCTGCATAAGAGGATACCATCGGCCTCGAGTGATTCATCCAGCTGTCCATCCGCTTCACCACTCGTATGCAGTCGTGCTTAGACGAGCACCAGGACCAGGCACATTCCTCCACTCCACTCTGCCGACCAGATAACGTCAGCTCCCCAGAACCAGCCAGCGAACCTATGATTGTTGATTCCTACCGCCTCACTATGGCGGAGCGTCAAAGACGGCTGGCCCAGAATCTGTGCCTCTACTGTGCAGCTCCGGGGCATACTATAGCAGTGTGCCCCATCCATCCTCCTCGTCCCATGGTGAGTGCCATTCTCCCTTCAAGATACCAAATGAAACCACTCACCACTGTTGTGACACTTACTGCCGCTGATATGTCTCTTCCAGTTTCCGCCCCCCTCGATTCTGGGTCAGCCGGCAACTTCATCTCCGGCGCCCTCTGCCGTCAGCTCAAACTCCCTACTACAGCCACGCCATCCACACAATAACCGGCAGGCTGCTAAGCAGGAAATATATACGTCATTGTGTGGGTCCCATCTCCCTCCAAACAGGACTTCTATATCATGAGGAGATCCATCTGCTGGTTCTGGAGGAATCCACCGCCGACGTTATCGTAGGGTACCCGTGGCTGGAGCAGCACAACCCCGTGATTTCCTGGAAAACGGGCGAAATCCTGAAGTGGGGCTAAGCCTGTTTTCAATCATGCATCTCCGGTTGTCCAATTCCAGTCAAACGATCCCCTGAACCACTTCCAGTCTACTCCACATCTATTGAGACCACTGTCGAGAATCAATCCATCACCATTCCTCATTGCTACGCCCCTTCAGTGAAGTCTTCTGCCCTAAGCGGGCCTCCAAGCTGCCTCCACACCGGCGGGGTGAACCAGTGCCAAAGGGAAGGATATACCCCCTATCCATTCCCGAGGAGAAGGCCATGGAGGAATACATCAAGGAGGCGCTGGCCCAAGGGTATATTCGTCCATCTACCTCCCCTGCTGCTTCGAGCTTCTTCTTCATGGCTAAGAAGGGTGGAGGTTTGAGACCATGCATTGATTACAGAGCACTCAATAAAATCACTCTTAAGTTCTGGTACCCACTTCCCCTCGTCCCTGCTGCCCTGGAACATCTCCGTGTTGCCACTGTGTTCACCAAGTTGGACCTCCGCAGCGCTTATAACCTCATCCGGATATGTGAGGGGGACGAGTGGAGAACCGCCTTCATCACCCCTACTGGCCACTATGAGTACTGCGTCATGCCGTATGGGCTTGTTAACGCCCCCTCCGTATTTCAGGACTTCATCCATGAGGTGCTCCGGGATTTCCTCCACAAGTCCGTCTTTGTATACATTGACGATATCCTGATCTATTCCCGGAGCTTGGCAGAACATCAGCGCCATGTTGCGGAGGTCCTGCAACGCCTGAAGCACTACCAGCTCTATCTCAAAGCCGAAAAGTGTTCCTTCCATCAGCCCTCAGTGCAGTTCCTTGGATACACCATCGACCGCAGTGGCATCCGGATGGACGAGGGGAAGGCGAGCGCAGTCAGGGACTGGCCCATTCCATCCACCATCAAAGAGCTGCAACGATTCCTTGGCTTTGCCAATTTCTATAGACGATTCATACACAACTTCAGTACCATCACCAGCCCTCTTACCAACCTTCTCCCCGCCAAAAGCCAAAATCTCTCTCCTGGACTCCAACCGCCACTGAAGCCTTCCAAACCCTCAAACAAGCCTTTAAGACCGCCCCACTCCCGGTACATCCGGACCCCGATCAGCCTTTCATGGTGGAAGTGGACGCTTCAACCTCCGGAGTTGGAGAGGTCCTTTCCCAGCAGCGGGGGAATCCCAGCCGCCTCCATCCATGTGCCGCCTTCTCCCGGAAACTCAACCAAGAGACTCAACCATAGACAGGCCAGCTGGGCATTATTCTTCACCCGCTTCCAGTTTACCATCTCTTACCGCCCAGGGGTAAAAAACGTGAAGGCCGATGCCCTATCCAGATGTTACGCTCCCGATGAGAGCTCTGAAAATCCAGAACCCATCTTCCCGGACGATATCATTGTCGCTTCAATCACCTGGTCTGTTGAGACTCTTCCTCCAGCCGAACCCCCTAACAACACCCCGCCGGGTTGCCCACCAGGACACCTCTACATCGACTACTGGTTCCGGGAGAGCGAGAGGGTCTGGGACGCAGCACACCACCAACTACAGCGGGCACTTCGCAGATTCAGAACTACAGCCGACCTTCGTCGGTCCGAGGCTCCCCACTACCAACCCGGTCAGAAGGTCTGGCTGTCCACCCGGGACATTCGCCTGCGTCTACCCTGCCCGCAAGCTCAGTCCCAGATTCATTAGCATGGGGCGGCAGTGGCTCAGTGGTTCATGTAGGTTGTCTACAAACCAGAAGGTTGGTGGTTCGATCCCCGGCTCCACCTGACCACGTGTCGAGGTGTCCTTGAGCAAGACACCTAACCCCAGCTGCTCCTGACGAGCTGGATGGCACCTTGAATGGCTGACACCGCAGTCGGTGTGTGAATGAGTGAGTGGATGGGTGAATGTGAGGCAAAATTGTAAAGCGCTTTGGATGGCCATGTGGTCTGTTGAAAGCGCTATATAAATGCAGTCCATTTACCATTTACCATTCATTAGCCCATTCAACATCACTCAGCAGATAAATCCGGTCACTTACAAACTCCAGCTCCCTCCTGAGTACCGGATTCACCCCACTTCCTATGTGTTACTCCTTAAACCTCACCATCCTTCTGTTTCTCCCTCCACAGAACCTGGCGAAACTGAAGCCACCCCTCCTCCTAGATGACGGCGCAGCCTATACAGTCAAGGACATCCTGGACTCCCGGTGGCGTGGTGGGCAGCTGGAATATCTAGTGGACTGGGAAGGATACGGTCCAGAGGAACGTTTCTGCGTCCCACCTTATTTGATACCTTCCATTCATCCAAATCGGCCAGCTCCCAGGGGAAAAGGACGCCCACCACGTCATCAGGGTCCCCGGCCCTCAGGAGCGGGCCGTGGGGAGGGGGGTACTGTTACAAACATAGCAATCAAAATGTATACTTTATCATTTAATTCATAACTTTTGCAAACACACTTATATTCACGTATTTACACATATTTTATCTGCTCATGAACATTAATAGATAATATGTGTGACTTATTAGACACTAAAAAATCAAGCAGTTAGAGCATGATATGTAAGCAATTGTGTTTCTAACCAACAAGAAAGATCCACACTCAAGGACTGACATTTGTCCTTTACATTCAGATCTAGAGAGAGTTCTGGATTGATGCTCACCTATGAGAGAAGGAGAGGGCAGTACACTAGGAAGATCTGAAAAGACTAGTGAGCCCCAGAGGGAGAAAAATAAATAAATAGGATATACATGTTTTAGTCTGATAGCTCAGCAGATCCTGGGAGTGGATTCCTCTTCAGACTCAAAGCTCCTGAAATATCCCGAGCTCATCCTCGTCAATTCCCCTTCTTTCTAGACGCATGTGTGTGTGTGTGTGTGTGTGTGAGAGAGCTTTGAACGGAAACAATGCTTAACACACCAAGATAAATTAAGTTAAGTTAAGTTAAATTAAATTAAATTAAGAAATGACTGCTGTAATAGATGCAATACAGTATTTATTCCTTAAAGTCATAGCAAACCACTAGTCATAGACAGGAAAAGAGTGGGACGACCAAACAAACACGAAAAAGGATTTTCCTCAAAAGCATTCGTTTAATGGTAGTGACTCTGCGATGATACATAATTCCCTTCAGGACATACATGCTGCATGAAACAAATGCTCACTTGAGGCACTCAAAGCAGAAAAGACATACGACTATGGCAAAAAGATAAATGACCGCACAGCTCTGACACATCCCTACGATAATTTAACAAAGAAACGTCTGGGAATTTAGGCCTCGCCCTCGAACATCTTCTTCCTGCCGTCCATACCGGCCTTGTCCTCGACGTTCTTACGCCAGTCGCCGACATCTGCAACCTGGATTATGAGAGAGCGATTGGGTGTGAAGCAATGGTAAGCATATTTGCACGTTCACAGATACAGAATATTATTTTGTTATCTTTTTGCTGCTATTCTAAAAAGTAATATATTCAGGGTTATATATATATATATATATATATATATATATATATATATATATATATATATATTCAGAAATTTAAGACTGTGTAAGACCAAGTAAATATCATTTTAAGCAATAAATTAAATGCAATTTGTTATGTCAATATAGTCACTAAATACTTCCTACAGATTTCCATTACTTTTTACTTATTTTACAAGAAATTAAAAAGTAGCTCATGTCTTGAATAGCTCTGCTCCTAAAGACTACAATATAGAATTTACTTTTCCTGTATCACATGGGGGGGGGGGAGTACCAATGATGTTTTAACAGCTTTGAACAAGGCTTACCCAATCAGACTTTATAGCTGATCCTTTTCATATCTGTTCTGTACTATAAGGGCATGGGAATAGTCACTCACCTCCTCTTTGACCTCCTTCTTGACTTGTTTGAGGTTGGATCTCAGATCCAGAGACACCTTGTGTTTGGAGCCCAGCAGAGCCTGGAGCATCTGATCAGCAGAGAGACGCACTTTCTTTAGCGCAGGTTTCTTGAACTTGCCCTGCAGGTCGACCACCTTGATCTTCAGATCCTCGATCTAGAAACACATTAAACCGCAGTCACAACAGAGCTCAGAGAACCCAGTGCATAGACTCAGCAGAAACATCATCACCAGCATAATAAGGGGTTTTTGAGTATCAGACATCACCTCTTTGTTGGCCTTGCCCACTTTGGACTCCAAGTCATATCTCTCCTCATCAATCTTGTCGATTTGATGGTGAAGTTTCTTGCACAGCTCCTAAGAAGCGATGTTTAAATAGTCAGCTACTGTTTCAAGATATTGTTTCAAGAGCGTGTAATACAGTCAGTCACCTGCACATACTTGAAGACATCTATGAAACACCTGGAATGCACTAATAAACATCTCAGCATACCTGACCATTAACAGCTAGCAATGTCAAGAAAAACATCAGTGTTTTACGATTAACATTTGAATAAGTGTTCATTATTACGTTTCATTTAAAGTTTTAGTAATTTGTTGTGCGTTTTGTCATTTATATCAGTTACGTCTAGATTTATTCATTTTAATTTCTGCTTTATGTTTGGTTATTTCAGTACATCAGCTTAATCTAAATGAAAATAAGAAATTTTGCCTTGGAAACTAGCTGAAATAAAAAAAATAAAATGGGGTAACATTTTAAAAAAGGGCTTAAAAAACAATGAGCAATACAATAAAAATTTGTTTCAGTTCTTTATTTATTAATCTTCGTTTAATGTTAATATATATATATATATATATATATATATATATATATATATGTGAGAATGTAAAAACATGTTTTCTGAATTGATTTAGCCTTCTGGACATGTCCTGGATGAGGAAACTGACCTGCAGTTCCTGTGTGGATCCGGGCAGGGACAGAGGGGGGCAGTTTTCTGACAGGTATTTCTCCTTATCTACCTTAATCTGAATGACTTCTTTCTCCATAATGCCCTTCGCAATGCTGAGCACCAAACTCTGTGGACGAATACATCACTGAGACCCTGAATCTCACACAACACCATCTCAGTGTTGCTTACATCAGTAAACACATACGTACAAAAACAGAAGCAGTCAGTGAAAAGCTAAAAGGCGCGAAATTCAAATATTGATTTATTTAACATTATATTATATTATATTATATTATATTATATTATATTATATTATATTATATTATATTATATTCCATGCAATATTTAATAATTAATTATTGCATTTTATATACATTAAAAGGCAGAAATTCTAATATTGATTTATTGTGGTCTTTAGTTATTATATTATATTATATAATCCACAAAAAGTAAAATATTGTTTACATGCAGTCAAAACAATTATTCTATTCTATTCTTTTCGACTCTATTCTATTATCAAAAGCATCTGTGCATTATTTACTCCACCTTGAGATGGTGCCGGCGGCTCGATGACATCTTTTTTCTGTCATGATAAGATAACGCAATTACAATTTAGCAAAACAAGAAAAGGTTCCCATTTCTGTAATATGAAATGCAAGCAACTGAGATATTCATATACTCACTCGGACATCTTGGCCACCTGTTTTCTTCACCCCTGCAAAAAACAGAGCAAAGAGCTCTTTTATGAATCGACTTGACAATGGTATGCATTATTTCAGCATGTGACCTTATGTGACGTGGAGAGACATCATATGGCGTGCATCGATATGCAATTGCATCATATAGCTCGTGTTATATTTTCTGCATTCCTAATTTGAAACTGGCACTCGGAAATGTCTTGTAAGTGTGCCCACTGCGATCCAGTACCCCAATCCCCCTGCTTCTGGAAAAATCTATGCAGATGCCAAAAATACAACCAGTCTGAAACCTTCATAAATCCCACAGATCAGATTTTGCTGTGTTTATATGTCTTACAGAAATATAATAGATCTCTTCAAAGGGGATCGACAGATATCTAGGAGGGCTTTTCCATGAATACTGGTTGTTTTGAATGTTTGTTTGTTTATTTCACATATGCGTCAATGCTATAATCAGAATGCATTAGAAATCCTATTCTGTCAGCATCTCAGCATTTTAGCAAAAATACCGTGCACTTAAAATATGTAATTATTGTGCCAAGCTCATTTTGACAGTCCAACATGCACTGCAATGAATTCAGCTGGCATATGGCATATGTCAAATTTAGGATTAAATCAATTCTGCATAGAATTACATATGTTTATTGATTTTCAAAACTAATGCTAAAATCACCTCTTTTTTTAAAAAAAAAAAAAATGTTTTGGGTAGCTTTAAACTGCTTACAGAAATATGTTTGTCATCCAAAAAATGCAGATGAAATCCAAACCAAAAGTTCCATAATTTCCAAGTGTATAATAACCCAAAAAACTGAGCAACAAAAATGTGGGACAAATGGAATTAAAGTCTTAAAGACAGACATTCTCCTCACCTATATGAGAAAGTAACTCAGCCGTGCAGACCTGAAAGAAGAATGCCTGAAGGAAGCAGAACACTTGCAGAAGAGCTGCGCTGAAGAACCGTATATAAGGCTGGCATCATCATACGGCTCCCCTCTTTATGGTAAGGAACTAAACACAGTTGGTTTGCCAGCCCCTTGAAATATCCACTTCTGATGTCTGCCAATCAGACCGCTTAAAATAGACGAATGTGAAAGACCAGATTTCCAGATGTCGGTATGATTCAACTACCAAGAAGAACTAGGTCAAGAGGGATGTTGGATGTGACCTGACGTTCCTCTGCCAGATGAAGTGATTAACATGCAGGTGTTTGGTGTTTCTGTGTTGCTCTTTTTGGGTTATAACCAAGAAAATTAATTTAAAAAGTAGTGTATAGTGTAAAAAGCAGTGGTTGAACCGACATCCTGTCTTGTAATGATCATGTTTCTTATATGCGTAATTAATAGAAACCACTTATTAATTGTGTTTCAAAGAGGTGCTCCCCCCTGCTTCGACTTAATATGATCCTGCGAAGTCAGCAGTGCTGACTAATAAACATAAGATCATTTACAAACACACAGTTGTTAAGCTGTGCACTATTTTCAGACTCTCCTCAGAGGGCATCCTTGTGCTGCTAGAGGATATATGTTATGTAATGTTTTATGTTTTTATTTTGGTCAAATTACAATTGTGGGTTATTTTTTAGATTTTTGAAGAAAGTCTATTATGCTCATCAAGGCTGCATTTAATGGATGAAAAATACAGTAAAATATTTTTACAATTGAAAAAAAAAACTCTTATATGTGAATATATTTCAAAAACTGAATTTATTGCTGTGATGCAAAGCTGAATTTTCAGCATCATTACTCTAGTCTTCAGTGATATGTGATCCTTCATAAATCATAATGATATGCTGATTTGCTGAAGTGCCACTGTTATGGGTTATGAAAGGTTCATATTTTGGTTCTGGGAGTCCCCAACAACAGGTTGACATTGCATGCAAGGTCAAAAAACACTTTCATTGTCCTATAATATATATATTTTTTTTTTACCTTACTTGCTCAACGACTCCCAGACAATTCGCTCAAGGATTCATTTTTTCCAAACCCCGCCTTTGTTTGACTCTAATCTGCAGTGATTGGTCTGATTTGTCTCGTTTTCATTTCATCATGTATGTAATGCCTGATAAAGCAGTGCTGCTTTGCGTACAGTGTTACCGGGGAAACTGCTATTTTTACTGCTCCAAAAGCGGCAACTAGTGGCAAAGAATGGATTTGCATTTTCATTCAGATCAACGCGAAAAGACCAACAAGCGGGCGGCAATATACTGATGGTTCAGGTGACGTCAACATGAAAAAGCTTGGGATAAAAACGACTCGTTTCAATGACTCAGAGTCGACTCTTTCTTTTGAGAGACAATAACTTTATACAAGGTGCACTTTTAGAGTAGGTTTTACATTTTGGTCATTTAAAAAAAAAGGTTGGATGTTTTAAGTGAATATTTGCAAACCATTTCACTTCTATAATGGGACATATTTTCCTTTGAAATTTGATATTTAATGAGAAAAAATATAGGGTGGGACTTGATTTTTTCCCTCAAAACCTGACTGGGTGATAAGTAGGAGATACATAAAAAATAATAATAATAATAATAATTTGGACACAAACCTAACCCAGGGTTGCAAAAAATGTGACATTCTTATCTGTTTTGCTTAAGCAAATACAAAAAAAAATATTAAATTCTATATTTAATTTCCTAGATTATGCATGCATAATCAGTTTTGGGGATAACACGTTACAAGTAACATGAGTTACGTAATCATATTACTCTTTTCAAAAAAGTAACCCTAGTTACTTTGTTCCCCCATTTATTGACTGACAAGTCTCCTGTCCCCATATTGAGAGAAACTGGAAGTACAGGGGCGTTGTGTGCACTGTGTGAACATGATGTAGTTCTAGACTAAATGTGAAATTGCATTAATTCATCCCAATCAAAAAAAAAAAAAAAAAAAAAAAATTTAAAACAGTGAAATGCTAACTTAGAGTATGACCCAAACCTGCAATAATTAAATATGTTAAATAACACATATGTATCTAATCCCATTTTATTAAATAATGTCTTTGTTGCAGACCTGTGATGATCCAGTTCAACCATACTAATTAGCAAAGATGACTTCAGATAAACTAACAGTTTTCAGTGCTCCATTGTTTTGCTGAAGAGTGTTGAACCTTCTTCTCCTGTGTTCTACTGTACAGTTGTGAATTTACTTTTCCATTAGCCTGAGGTTTATGCCTTACACTTTTTGGTGTGAAAGGGCTAATATTTATTTTTAGAGAGTAACGCAATATTGTAATGCATTATTTTTAAAAGTAACTTTCCCTAACACTGAGCACAATGATACAGTAGTTCAAAAATAGATGCAAACCGTAATCCAAGTTTGTTAATCATCATTAATCATCTGCACGCCTCCGCTGTAAACAAAGCAGTGCTGCGCTCATAAATGCTACTTTAGTATGCATTGTAGAGAGCCAAGATCATCGAAACTTTTCTGAGGACAGTTCCCATCAGAGATACATTCATATAAATACCCAGCCGAGGGAATAGTAAGGATTTTCTTCCAATGTTTAGCGTGGGAACCCTGCATATACAGTGCAAATTTTATGTTTGCATACAATACCTTGGAATAAAAAAAAAAAAAAAAAAAACATATTTCACTGAGGTAAGACTCCACTGACATTTAAACTTAATGAGGTATGTGACAACAATAATACTAAAATTGAACCGTTTATCAATGCATACTGCACACTGTATCATGTTGGGTAAAAAAATAAAAATTGTGATCAGTATCCTGTTCTGTCAGTTTCATGTTGTGTATGCAAACACGATGATGTGAATGTATTTAGGGTTGGAAGAAGCACATGCAGTATTACCTGCAGCTCCCTCCATGACCAGCAGATATCGCTAGAGAGATCTCCAAATCTTCATCCATCTCCCTTCCTCATTCGTAGTCCCTGAAGAAAAGCATATGCTTTTTTTTCTTTTACATAAGTATGTGTTTAGGGCATACTAAATTAATTTCCAAGGCAGATTTGATGAACGTGATGTCTATATTAAATTTCCACAGGTCATCTCTCTTTCTCAATTTGGGTGAAATTGGTGGCGTGTGTTTTTAAACAAGTTATTCTTTTCATGCTATGGTGAAGTCTATAAATCAGGGTCGTATATCTTACCTTTGATATGTTAGGCATGGATTTGTTTTGACCTCATGACTTGTTAGCAATGCTTTCATTTGAAACTGATAGTGACATAATCACTGCAAGTACAGCTTTGGCTACAACTTTTATTTCTTGGGAATTCTTGATATTAACATTACTTTTAAAATAGTTCTAAAAGTAATATACCAATAACTACCTACGGGAACACTAAAGAAATTAGATTGCGTAAATAAATCTTGATGATTCCTTCAAAACGAAATATGCAATAAGTATACATTATCTAAAAATTCCATAATGCAAAAACTATGTAGTCGTCATATCAGTATCAGTTTCATATAGGCTTAAGTAATTGCCTAGTTTAGTCATCATACATGCCTCAAGATCCTGGAAAAATGCATCTTTTACAATTTACATGAAATAGTATAGCGAAACAAACAATTGTCAAAGAAGCAGATATATTTTCTCACTTATTTTGTTAGATGTTAGCATAAACACATTTTGATTAAATGCAAACCAAGTGAAATCAGATCCCAAATAAGCTCCTCACAGTGGGATTCAAGTTTCTAAGTGTCAAATCATCACTTCATAAGTCATCGAGCGACACGCAAGCTGCACACGTTTTTTCTTAAGCCAAAGTCTAGAGATCATAATTTATAACTATTAAAAATTGAATTACACATTAAAGTAATTGTCACAATGACATGTTAAACAATGGTATTAAAAAATCCCTTGAAATCCATAACAAACACACATTTAAAATGCACACATGATGTTTACAACTGCAATAATAAAGCATTTTTATTATTGCAAAATTTGTATTTGTATTGTCACAGGCCTAACAGACATTTACTACTCAAGTAGATAAGATTACATGTCAATTTTGCTAGTTTGAATAGAGTTAGATGGATTAATAGTGGAATTACAGCTTTGATCCGGAAAGCAGGTTTTCGGCGTTAGATCCGGTAAAGAAAGAGTGCGTTAAATCCTTCAGATCCAAGGTAAGATTCAGGAGTTAATGGAGAGTCGATGGGTGCTCAAAGTGAAGAGCAGGATTCACACGCTGTTGAAGGCAATGGGAGTTTTAATGGCATTCTTTGATGGCTCAGCAAAACCTCATATATCTCTTTAAGGATCACTGTGCTGTGTCGCTAAGACCAGTTGGTCACAGCACACATCTGAAATTCATACCACAAATACCTTCCATGTTCCCTTCTTAAAAATAACTTCACCTTGACGTCATTCTTATTATTTGTTTATCCATTTATTTAATTAAGAATGTGAGTCCTCTGCTAGTTGTATAGTGATAGTTAATAAACTAATTTAAGAGAAACAAATACAGTTTAAGATGAAGAAATACACCAGAAAATGCATAGAGAGACGTGGGACTTGGATTTACTCACCCAATGATCCATCAATGAATATACAGGACATCATTCTGCAAGAATTATAAAATATTAGAAATATATTTTAACCTCACATTGACTACAAATGAAGACAAACAGTGATTTGAGAAATGAAGAATCTTACTTTAGATTTACGAGCAGTACCTGATTTAGACTTGAAGTTAGTTAAACTGAATTAAAGTAAAAAATAAATTAATTAATTAAAACCTTGTTTGCAACCAATTTTACTTTCATAGAAGTGGCAGCTTTCAGTGTGCAATTGGATATTCCATGTGAAAAAAATGTAGGGTGACTCCGTGAAAGATAAAAACTGAACTGTCGGTATGAGGGCCTGAAAAATAAAACGATAAAGATCTTTTTTTTAAATCATTATTTGGTGTATTTGGCGTAACATAATATATTTACATGCTTTAATGTTTAAAAAACATTATTTTTCAAATAATGTACATTATTGTAGGTCCTCTATGCCCCGCCTCTCTCAAACATTTTCGTCGAAGTCCCTTCTCCCGACAAGGAGAGTTTGCTCTGATTGGCCAACTGACACAGTGCATTGTGATTCGCCGAATACTGCAAGCACTCGTCAAAAAGTAACGCCCCTTTCCAAAATAAATGTAAAGAGAGTTAATAATGTCCTTAGTTTTACCATCAGTTCAAGCCCGAAAGAGGAACAGAGTCGCGAGACAGACACAGTGATGAAGCTCGTATGTGTTTGCAGTACACAAGCCACGGACGGTTAAGACAGCTGACTCCACTGTGATATGATACTCTCATTCTCACACACATACGCGATGTGCAAAACTCCGCATTTGAACAGTCAATAACAAATACTTAAACTAATAACAAGACATACTTACAGTAGCTGATTCAGAAGAGCAGATTGTCGTAGCAAAGTCAGAATAACCTCGTCTCTTAGGTTTATTAAGCGGTTGTGCATAAAATGTGTTGCTGTTCGGTTCTGTAATCTTAAAGATTCCTAAATGCATCTTCTTCCAGAAGGCCAAATAAAGTGCTTATTCTATCTCCTAGATACACACAGCATCTCCCTGACATGACTGCTTCAACACTAACTGCGTTACTGAAACCACGCCTTCTTTATTTAGTGAACATTTGGGCAGCATTACATAAATATTTCCACATAGTGATGTAGAGATGTGGGGCGTGTTTAAACGAGGTGTTTCAGGAGGGCATGGCAAAGTCTTAACTTTGATAAAGAATATCTTTTTGGATGCGAGACTTTAGTCTTTGAAACTTTACAGATCGTCTTTATGCACCAAGAGCTTGTAACCCTCCAAAGAGAAAGGAAAAATTTAAATTGCATCATATGACCCCTTTAACTGAAAAGGAAAGTCATTTTAACATTATCAAATAGATCACAATAAGACCAGGAATGTCTACTAAATACTAAATGGGGCTGAATATGTAAACCTTAAGCAATTTTGTAAAAAAAATATGACAATTTAAAGGTTACAGGTTGATAGTAAAAAGAAAAAAAAAGTTACATAAAAAAGCAGAAAGCAACAATTAGTACAGTTGGGTTCTTTGTTTAGAAAAGGCATAATTTTGACAAACAATCAATCTGTATTATGAACTGAACCATTCATTGTTGGAGAGAGTTTTGACTGGCATTTCTATGCACTATAAACTGAACAGATAAACACATTTCCTTTATGTACTGCATTTTATTCAGATCCAAGTCAGAAAGAAATCATTGTGAAACACTCATCAAAAACCTCTTCAAGATTCAGATTCAAACATCTTCTTCCTGCCGCCCATACCAGTCTTATCCTCAATGTTCTTACGCCAGTCGCCAACGTCACGCAACTCTTTATCCTGTGAATGAGAGTAAGATTTTCAGCTTTTTGGAAGTTCTTGACCTTATCATCTAATAACCTAAATTTGGTCGTCTTTTGTACTCACCTCCTCTTTGACCTCCTTCTTGACTTGTTTGAGGTTGGCTCTCAGGTCCATGGAGACCTTGTGCTTGGAGCCCAGCAGAGCCTGGAGCATAGCGTCGGCCGACATGCGCACTTTCTTCAGAGGAGGCTTCTTGAACTTGCCCTTCAGGTCGATGATCTTGATGTTTAAGTCTTTAACCTGAAACAAACGAAAAATTATCTAAAGACCACCTTGTTCATGGACCGCACAGAAAGAGATATAAAAAAAAACGTCTTACCTCATTCACGACCATGATGGCTTTGTGCTCTAAAATATATCTCTCCTCGTCAATAACCTCGATTTTTGCATGTAACTCTTTGCAAAGCTCCTGTTGACCGAATAAAGTTTACGATTAAACTTTGAATTTCCCCAAATGTTCAACGTCTAGTTGTAGTAATAATAACTGAATTGGACCTGTAGTTCTTGTTTGGAGCTTGGGCATGACAAGGGAGGACAATGATCTTCCATGTATCTCTTCCTCTCCTCCTCCTTCACCATCGCCTCTGCTTCCAGTAAATCTTTTGCAACCTGGAGCATCATGCTCTACAAGCAAATATGGCTCAATAAGAATCCTTCTTCTTTTTCTTTTGTATGGAACTGTTTGACGTTGGGTTGTTTCAATAAGACATGATCTCTTACCTTTAGGCTGTGTTTTTTACTACTAGACATTCGTTTCCTTAGCAGGAGGAAAAATAAAAAGACTTTACATTAGGATATTGATTTCTCTGTTGCACTACCATAGTTAGATTGTACTTTGTTAGGACTGATCTACAATATTTAGCACAGCACTGATAATTCTCAAACATTGTGGTTAGTGTTTATTCTAAACCTTAAAGCCAAAGTTGTTCAACTTTTGCAGGAAATACAGCCCAAACCGCTTAAAGTACATATTTTTTTTATTGGCCTTTTATCTATTGCATGCGTTGAACTATATAGCCATATGGTGTCATGCTATGTGTTGATTATCGTACATAGTGTCATGAGAAAAACTACTGGAAGAACACCCACACACACTGAATGACGGAATCAAGATGGCATACTGTACTTACTCAGACATTTTCGAGAGTTTATTTGCACCTTTTTGACAGAAATATAACAGAGAAATGCATCAGAGCTGTGGCACAGTGTGTTATGCTTATGTTCAAAACATATTAGAGCCATCAGTTGCTATCCTGCTCCCTATCTGAACCCTACTGTACAATAAAGTAAACTGATAAAGCTCAAAAAAATAAATAAAAGTTGAACTAGAGGACCATCCATAAAAAAAAAAAAAAATGCTATTCAAGTGTATCAACACAAATGCACCCAGCCGTATCACCCTGTAGCCCAAGACTGGTTACCCACTGAGGCTAAGCAAGGTTGCGCTTGGTCAGTTCCTGGATGGGAGACCACTTGGGAAAACTATTTCTATTGTCCTCTTGCATTATCAGCACATGTTCTTCCTGTTTAACACTGTAAAGCTGCTTTGACACAACCTGTATTGTATAAAGCGCTGTATAAAACAGGTGACTTGACTTGAAGGGTTTGTGAGGCCAGTAGCTGGTGCTCATCCTGTGGTCTGTTTGGGTTCTAATGCCCCAATATAGAGACATGGACACTATACTGTAAAAAGCACCATTCTTCAGATGAGATGTTAAAATGAGGTGTTGACTCTCTGTGGTCATTAAAAATCCCATGACACCCAATTCCCTACATTGGCCCCTATCAATCATGGCTTCCTAGTAATCCCCATCCACTGTACTGTTGGTGGTGGAGGAGAGGACCCCTGATATGATTGTAAAGAGCTTTGGGTGTACATTAGTACACAGTCAAACGCTATATAAAAATGCCTCATTCATTCTTTCATTCAAATGCTTCTTAACATTGCCACAAGGGGCACTATAGCGTACATTAGCACAAACTTTTACAGTGAGTTATTCTGTTGTCACGGTGGAGCAACATTTTGAAAATAATCTTGCTGTGAAAGTTTACGTCTGAATACTAACAGTACATCCCCTCCCCGTGAGTAATGAGGTTCGTTACCATCAAATAAGGCCACGAATCACACACTTTAGTGAGTATTTTTCTAGAGTGTTTTCTGTCAACTAATTCTAAACTGGATAACACAGTTCTGACTAATTGTCAGTGGACAACTACTTCATGTTAAGAATCCAGTGGTGTTTAGCCAAGGTTTGTTTCTTGAAAAATTTTCCCAGAAGGCCATTTTATTTTTCTTTGTTGCATTCGCTCCACCAGTAGGAACACTGAAGTGAGGTAAACCATCCGATGGTGACGTCATTTAAGCGTGTCATTCAGTGTCAACAACTGGAGGATGGAGGACTGAGAAGTTCCTAAAACTTAAATTGTTGGTGTGAACACACTAAAAAAACTGGTATTTCCACCAAGAGTTTTAGAAATTATGAAAATGTTCCTTTGGTGCCACTGTTTGGAAAGGGTACCACGCTAGTGACAGCTTTTGTACCATTTTTCTGAGAGTGTAGACATTGCATGTGGACACAATCCAATGGCACCAAATCCACAGACATTCTGATTGTGTGACCTCTCTGCACCGCCCTTAATAGCAAGAGTTGTGTAGACTCAAGAGGACCACATAGTTCCCAAACCTCTTTGACTCATCCGAGAGGATTTTCTCTAGGAGCTCGCTGCAATATGATCTCAAGGCCAGTACATCAGCTGCAGACACAGCCCCATTCTCAAGTGCATCTCTGGGATGTCAAAGATATGACATCCCTGCTCTCCTTTATTCCCCCACTAAACAACAGTCTCAAATGTCTTTCTTAATATACGCCTGCTCTGAGAGACAGACCGGACTAACTGGCTAACTGATGACAAACTGATTGACTAATTTAGTACACTTAAATGGACTCTTAATGCCTCAATGACATACTTAGAAAGCTACGAAGACAACAGTCAGGTCACATTAGGCTATTTGAAGAAAGGCTATTCTAAGTAGCCAGGGAAGAATATTGAGGACTTGTTTAGCAGAAACACATGGCAGAATAGATCAAGTAGTACAGTGGTGTTCTTGTGTAAGAGTCTGGTAAACATACTCTTAAAAGTCAGGACTAATCAGGTCTCGGCGGAAATATTTGAATATTCCAGATGTTCCAGAAGGTTAAGCCATTTCAAACCATTACACAATACGGCTAAGATTAACTAAAAGGTCTTTGTGGATAGTGAACATTGTCCTTTAGATTAAAAAGTACTGCAATTTAGTTTTAGATGAGACCGTTTTGTAAATCAGTTGTTAAGGAGAACCGTAAGTAGGTGCAGACAGGGGGAGTAAGACTTCAGGATCAGTTTCAAATTTATGTTTGGGTTGGTGTTTACTTTCCTATGACCACTTCAGCAGTCAATACATCAAACCTGACCTCAGCCATTAGGTGACCAATCGAAATGTTTTCTTTACTTTTTAGTATGGTGTTTCCAGAATAAAAGACTTCAGATGAGTCAAAAAAAACCTAACTTTCATGAGTTAGAATTACCAACAATGATCATACAACGTTGTGAGGACTATCTGAAGATATTGTCACCAATCATGAACCAATCATTAACTACAACAACGAATTTATACATTACATTCATGTTCTCAGCAGGTGCCTTCTTACGATAGTAACTAATAAACCAACCCCCATGACAACCTTCTCCATCACCACATCAATCCCACAAACTAAGGTTTACAACTTCCAACAAAATTCTACAAAGAATGGTATTTGCAAGGCTAAGACAATGAAGCAAGAGAACTGCTCTCACCTTTCTAGGAGAACAGAGGAACGTCTTCTAGGGACAGATGGTTGTCAAAAAGAAACACAGGCAATGGACGTGTTAAGAAGATATATATATTGCATTCTCTGATCTCTCTGTAAATCCACGGTTTCTCTTTATGGAAGTGGATTATCCGCCACACCAATGAGCTGACAAGGTCATGAAATACGGCACTATCCCTCCTTCACTGCGCCATCAGTATAAATAACCCATCCTTCAAGCCATTCTTTTATTCTGAGGATGACTTTCTCACAAAGGCCTTTTTGTGTCACAAGTATCTATCTATTTATCTATATATCTATCTATCTGTGGTAGATTGTGTAGATTATACCTTCAGGGTTGTGTGTTCGGCATCCTCCAGTTTCGGGTCAGTTTCTTGTAGGTGCCAGGAAGGTGTCACTATAACCTGTTGTATTTAATCGTAATAAAATGTGTTAACAGCTTTTATTCAGTCATAAACCAAATGGATAATACAAACTGATGATAAATACTTACTTGTTCCACAAATCCGTGAGGAAATAATGTAAAATATAAGGCTGGTTACAAAGTGGTTAATTGGACAAAATGAACACAGGACTTAATTCTTGCTTTACTGTTTTAATGATCGTGTATGACATTGAGACATGGGCTGAGAATACACAGTACCAGTGTTGAACAGAAAACTAAGGGATCATATTTACTTTTGATAGCGTTCTCGTAATATCAAATTTAAATGAATGTGTTATAAGTACACAAACAGATTATCGCACACAAAAGACATCGTTTTAGACCAATTCTAGCTTAGCAGCACATTGAACTTCAGAAAAATAATAAATATTAAGCCTCGGCCTCAAACATCTTCTTCCTGCCGTCCATCCCAGCCTTGTCCTCAACATTCTTACGCCAGTCACCAACATCACGCAGTTCCTTATCCTATGAAATGTAAATGAAAGACATTTGTTCAGTAATCGAAAACATTTAATGCCCATTCACACCAAGCACGATAACTATAAAGATAATGATAAAGATATAGTTCTAAAAATCATTCTCAGTGTTAACGAATAGTCCACAGAGAAACGATATCGCTGGAATCACTTTCAAAATGATCTATCTCCAGCTGATGAATGATACAAACGTTGACAGCCAATCAGAATCCACCCTGCTATAATGAGAATTAAATGAGGCAGACGCATGTGCGCTTAGAATAAACAGACGATATCGTTTACTGGTGTGGACACTAATATCGTTATCTTTATAGTTATCGTTCTTGTTGTGAACCAGGCTTAAGGGTCTAAGATCAGCATCTTTCAGAATTTAGAAGGTTCTAAGCTCTTTTGGACCAAGAAATACAGGAACTAGGGCTGCACGATGTGTCGTTTAATCATCGATATCGCGATGTACAAATCCACGATAGTCACATCGCAGGATGTGCGATGTAGGCTGACGTAGTTGATCCGTTATTCATTAACTGTATGGGCCAGCTGCTCCCCGGCCCTTGACGAATGTGATTCGCGGAGAGCGCGAGAGAGAGAGAGAGAGAGAGAGAGAGAGAGACACATGCGAGCCCCCGAGAGAGAGAGCGAGAGAGAGAGACATAGAAGGAGAGAGAGAGAGAGAGATTAATCAATTGAAACGATGTCGATGTTTAAATCATTTAAATGAGAATGTAAGTGTGCTCACCCCATTTTTGTTTGAAAAAAAAAATAGATTAGATTTCATATTGCAATATATATCGCAGAAAAATAAAATATCGCAATGTCATTTTTTCCCAATATCGTGCAGCCCTAACAGGAACCTCGAGGAAAATGAATACGATGCAGTTTAACGCTCACCTCCTCTTTGACCTCCTTCTTGACTTGCTTCAGGTTGGCTCTCAGATCCAGAGACACCTTGTGCTTGGAGCCCAGCAGAGCCTGGAGCATCGCGTCGGCCGACATGCGCACCTTCCTCAGAGTTGGCTTCTTGAACTTGCCCTTCAGGTCAATAACTTTGATATTCAGGTCTTCGATCTACAGTCAGTCAGAGGGCCGTCAGTATAAAAACTACAAGACAAACCACAAACTGGACCAGAATAAGATTTAGATGACATCTTACCTCCTTCGCACACTTGTTGACTTTCATTTCCAGGTCATATCTCTCTTCGTCAGTGACATCAATTTTGTGGTGAAGCTCCCTGCACAGTTCCTATAAACAATAAGAACAGAGATTTTCGTTATCTATTTACCATGTTTTTCATTATTAACTTTTTCAGAAGGTGAATTTATTGTACCTGTAATGCCTGTGTGCCTGAAGGTAAAGACAGAGGCTGGCAGATCTCTGCCATGTATCTCTGCCTCTCCACCTCTCTGTCTTTTACTTCCTGTTCCAGTATACCTTTAGCGATGGAAAGCATCAAGCTCTGGGACACAGAGAGGCTGGGTGTCATTGGTACTCAATAATGGGCATTCAATTATGTTTTAATTTGAATCATGCATTACCTTTAGATGATGCTTGCGACTCGATGACATTTTTTTCCTGAGTGGTTTTGAAATCATTAAAATATATTTTGTTGAAGCAGTAAATAATCACCACAAGGCACTTCACAGTTTATTTTATTTTTTTAGCCCATTATATATTAATAGAAAATATTAAATGTCTGTTAGTTGAGGTAGATAATGATAATCTAATAAAGGAAATTAAAATATGCACTTACTCCGACATCTTGGATGAATTTAGTTTTTGGCCCTGTGAAATAAGACACCCAATTTACAATTAACACAAAACGCTGGTAATATTACAGAATGCAATAACCATTTGTTCTCAAGTAAAACGACTTTTGGGTTGCATTGGATAATGTTTTAACAACATGGACGTTATCTGCTAAATGACAAGTAACCAAACTTACCACCAATCATCACTATTTTCAAATAAGGCCATGATGAAGTCTTCTGTTCTAAAGTGAATCATATGCTATTTTTGCGCAGAAAATCTCTAGAGATGCTCTGTGCTAAGCCCGTTTCTGGGTGATAATCAAAATCATGACCCCACCTCTATTCCTTCCCTCCCAATCATCTGAAACTGATCTAACAAAACCATGACATCAATTTTTTTCAAAACCATCCACTTATTTAAAGCCTGAGCCGAATATGAATTTTTGACACAATGATCAAAATATACAGCAAGGCAAGATTCACCCAATTAAAAATTCTGTAATTTACTAATTTACTCCCATATTATATTATATTATATTATATTATATTATATTATATTATATTATATTATATTATATTATATTTCATTTAAATATTCAATAAATTTAATAAATAACGTTAGAACCACTTTTTATTTTATTTATTTATTTTTTACTGTAAAACATGAATTTTCCAACTGGGATCAACACAGTAAATTAAAATTGCTCAAAACTAAACTATTATCAACACTCTAATCTACTTTGTATTTCAGGATTACTTTCAGAATGCAATTTACAATGCCAGGTCTAAAGTTTGACAATGAGTATCCCTGTGATAATGTGAGGAAATATGTAGTAAAGGCCTTTACATTTGAACTATGCCAGCATAGATTTAAGCCATAGCATCGTCTAAATCGCCAAAGAGATCCCTGTGCGTCATTTAGACCCGCCGACTGAACCCTAATATTTATTTAAAGATTAAATCTTGACAGCAGAATAAACACTGGCATATCACCTTCCAATCCTAAAAGCTGAATCGGATAGCATTTCCAAAACTCAAATCAACACTACATTACATTTCAGCTACCAAATGTCTATCCCAAAATAGCGCAATGATTTTTCAAAAGCAGTTTTCAGTATTTCCAGTAAGGATGCAGAATTAATGTCTCATGACAAATAAAATATAATTAAACAGGATAATGGATTTACCAACTCAACGAGCTCTTTTGCAAGAACTCTGAACAATTCTGTCAAACCCACAAACCAACTTGCCCTTTTACAAAAATAAAAAATAAGAACAATTAAACAGCAAAACACATTTCAAACACATCAAAAATAGCAAATCCTGAAATTCCACAAAGAATAATTGACTGTCAACACCAAAAAAAATTTTAACTGGCTAAAATGCATCTAGATGCAATTCCAACAGCCTAAAGACATGAACAATATGATAAGCAAAAGAAAACTGCATCTTACTTATGAGCCGAGGCAGACACAGCCAGAAGAATGGAGGAAGAATATGGTCTCTGTGGGCAGTGGGCATCATAAGTATATTGTATTCCCCCATGACCAAGGAAAACCCATCTGTTTATGGTAGTAGATGCAATCTCAGAGCCAATAGGCTCTCAAACACCTGAAACACTATCTCAAATCCCTCATCTCCACCCGAACCCCCTGCATATAAATAACCCCTCTTTAGATTGTGTATATTTTTAATCTAAGAGAAGCCCACACGAGGTAGAGATTATGGTTAAAAAAGCATTTATTCTGCTTTGCATATACAGTCAAAATCTTATTTAACCATCACTTTTAAAGCAAAAGGTATAGTGCCCCAGAAATATTTTAGAATAAGTTTTGACTTTATTCTAAAAATTTAATAAATAAATTTAAAAATGAATGAAAATTAAAGAAAAAGAAACGTATTGTTCAGTTTTCTTTTTTCTTTTCTTTTTTTTTGTCTGAAACATACAGTAAATTCAGAAATAATATTTTTATTTTGTTAGCCGGGTGAATATTATTTTTGCAAAAGCTCAGTTTATGAATAATAATTAGATCACTTGGTTAGGTTTGCCCATTGGGCGAATGTCACACAAAATGAATATTCAAAATAGTTAAATCCCAACTTGAAGGCACAATGTGCAGATAAATTGTTATGACTAGGGATGGGAATTGTAGATTGTGGTTCATTTGACAATTCTTTTAGAAATATATATTTTTTTCTAATTCTTATTGTTGACCACAGAATAACTGCAATTCTAAGACCCCAGAAGAAAGATCTAGAGGGAACACATAGAAAAATAGCCATGTGACAAACAAATAGACATCATTCATATATAAAAATTAGTTCAACACATTGTTTAAAAAATCTAGTACCACATAAGTCTATAATATATATATATATATATATATATATATATATATATATATATATATATATATATATATATATTTTACTAAACTATAAGCAACTTTACATTCCATTTCCAGCTTGACAAACTAACTGCAAACAAAGCAAATCCAGACAGGTCTAAATAGATTGGAAACTTCATTGCTCATTCAGTAGATACGCTTGTAAATACATGCGGAGTAGCATATTTCTAACTGTTCTATTTATGTTTCCAAACAGTTGGTCTGGTGCTGATAGCTACCTAGGACTCTTCCACCTCAAGCTTTCAAATATAGTGGTGTAATTGGTAGGCTACTGCTGTCAAACAGAGGGAAGGACGACTATCTGAAATTGTGGCAAATAAGGACCATAATGATTTTCAGTATATTTTAGGAATTTCTATGTGGGATACTTTTAAACTAGTAACATGTCAACTGAAAAAAAATATATATAAATAACACCTCGACCATTATCAATACATTTAGTATACTTTAATAACTTTATCCTAATTTAATCACTGTTAATACTTGCTATAAACCTCATTCTTAAGTTAAGATTTTCATCAAGCGCATTCTGATGCATTAATGATATGCACATTTCTTATATTCCATCTCAAGCACCTTCCCTGATAAAGTTGCCTCCTTGGAGACAATTACAGCTTTTGAGATGGATATATATATATATATATATATATATATATATATATATATATATATATATATATATATATATATATATATATAATTAAGTGCACAAATTTTTAGTGTGGTCTTAATTTCACATCTTGAAATCGTTTATGATTATTTCACTGTTTAAACCATCATAGTTAATAATGTACATTTGTGAAGTATGAAAAATAAATGCTAAAGTTATCTTAAAAGGTTTCCGAGTTCTAATGCAATTTTTATATAACAAAAAGCTGAATATGATGCTATACCTTTTCTCCCCTGGGCTGATGATCTTTTTTTTTTTTTTTTTGGGCTGATGATCTGTAGTTAAGTTTGAAAAAAAATAAGTCAAATAACCAACAGCAGTCCTCCCAACCACTAGGGGCAGTTATTAGTGAAATTTGGTACACTAGTATCCACGTTATCAATTTACAATACCATACCGTGAAAAATGGTAGCTTCTAGATAAATTCTGGAAATACTAAAACAAAATGACATGAGCACCTACATTTAACTTTTTCCAAGATTCACATGATTTCCTATTTGAACAAATCACACACACACACACACACAAAAAAAATCAGTGCATCAGATTCTCTTTAATATCAACATGTACAAATGCATTTTCTTCAAAAACATGATACAGAAAATACATTGCCTCACATTATTCTGGTTTTCTAACGCATTATGTTTTCTAGGCCAATAAAGTTAACCTGAGAGTTCATGTTGTTAGACCTTTACAGGGCAAGATCAACCATCCAAAAATATAGATTTAAATCAGCTAATGAATAAGAATAAAGCAGAAGTTAATGTTCCATTTGAATCTAAATACAGCTTTACTAATGTCAGAAGCTAATTGCAGGCCCGTAGAAGAAGGTAATGATCTCACACTGATTGATGTCACCACCACACTGATTGAAGTACAGGCACTGTTCACTGTGAGCACTACTATGAAACCTTTACAACAGCGTATTCAGATGAGACGGATCTCTGCCATACATCACAAAATTACACCAACATGGAGCATTTCCTGAACATTTCAAAGCATAAAGACGACATTTTGTCTATACCTGATGAGTGCATATAGTGTGCGCGTGTGAATGTCACAATAATCAAAACTGGACGAATTCAAACAAAAGGCACCAAAACTCAAGAGGGTCTTTCTTCACCAAACTGTGCACTAAACATCAAAATAGAATAATCACTGCTGATAAGCATAAGCCATGTCAAATATATTTCCCGGTAAGCACATGTACGTCACCAAGACAGACGTTATATTATATGTGTGCAGATGTCAGATTCATCTAAATTTTGAACCATAAATGTTGCATACCAATCTACATACATAGCTAGCTATAACTTACATACCGTAACGGGTTGCAAAGCGTCAAAACTAGATTGCTCATGTTATAATCAACACTGCTAACCTCGTTAGATTTACATATTATAATGAGAGCCATCTAGGTTTGTTGCATTGGTCACTTGCAGTACAAACTGGGTGTATATCAGACAAGGATTTTGTCAACAACATATTGCAAACTAGCTAATGCTTTAAAAAAAAAAAACTATATAAAAATGAAGCATGCATTCAAGATGTCTCGGTGACATACGTGTGCTATCAGTTGTTACAGTTTTCCATATGGCTAAATCAAAATACAATAGAAACCATGAACAACAATCATTATAGTTAAGCATAAACATTAGCCTAGTAAAAATATTTTTATCTATATTCACTGCGCAACATTAAATCAAACTAAGCCACGTTTCAGCAAAACTTGTGCATTTCCTTGTGGTTAGTGCAATATCAAGCCTTTGCAACTGAGCATTGCCCCACAATTCGGTTTAATTCATTTTTCCAAATACCAACACTCCATAAAAGGTGTAAAGTGGGCCAGTTTCATTGCTTTACACCATCACAAAAATTCACATTGTTTCCAAGCACTGAATTATTTGATCAAACTTGTTGACTATTATACATTTAATAAAAGACACTTAGTAAATGAAATGTCTCCTCATAGAGGACTACTCTTACTGAGTATCTTTCGACCCTGATTGAACACAGAGACATATCAACCAACTGTCAAATGAATAAGGAGGCCAACAAAGGTTGTGCTTTGTACTGCCAGATACAACAACTAATCGGGTTTAGTCCTCAATCTGTTAACAGAGTGTTTGAGATGTTTAGTTGATAGTAGTCCAGTTTGACGTTTCAGCCTCAGTAGTGGTGTTTGCAGTCATATGTGACATCGTTTCGTCTCCTGAGAGCTCCCACTACTTTCTTCCTCAGCATAAACCTTCGGAGTATGGCTATGTACCCACGTGAAGAAGAATAAACAGGAGAAATATTCCCAGACAAATCAAATTGTTAGCAGCTGCAAAAAGCATGTTTGTTCTCATTTTGTTTAACCAGAAGCAAAACAAATGACTCAAAATTCTCAGGCTTGGTTTTGCTAAAATTGCCACTGAACAACTTCAGTAAAATTTCACAGTTACTCACACCATGACATCCAGCTCAGTTGAAACACAAAAAAGCTGCCTTTCACTGTTAAGGAGGAAAGGAAAGGAAAGGAAAGGAGGCTCCCCAAGGTTCGCTATCAGGTCCAAGCCACTTTGCGGGAGATGGCCTGTTTAAAGCACTCTGGATCCGTGTTCCCACCCGGTCTCAGAGCACTTTCGAGACTTACCAGAACGTTCTGATGGGACTCTCGAATGTTGACAGGGTGTTTGGCTCTGAGCAGCTCGTAAGCAGCTATAAGCCTCATATTTTGTTTAACCATGAGGTACTGAATAATGCAAGTGGGGGCAAGGGAAAAACCATCGCGACAATGCACTAACACTCGCTTCCTCTTCTCCATGGAGGCATCGATGCACTCATTGATGTCCTCAAAGCAGCGGTGCTTGAGCGCCAGCCCTTCTTGGACAGTGTCCGGAAGGTCGCTCATGTCCACTTTGAGACGAGACCAACTATGCTTGACACCCCTTGAACAAGTGCAAGGAATGACTCTCAAACAAGTCTCCCCGGGCAGGCTGCTCATGTCGATGATGCTGTCAATGTTATTTCGGCACAACATACGTCCACTATAAGCTGCATTCAGGTTGCCCACATAAATGTAGTCCGTAACCTTGGATATGACCGGTTCTGAGTACTGGAAGTGCTCAGGGACGCTCTGCTTGGGTTCTGGAGTCTCTGGTCCCGTTTTGGCACTGCCAGGACCGGCTCTACAACTGTAGTTGCGCATTTTCTTTGATCCGGAACGGGAAGGTGGATTGGAGTCGGTCTCAGAACTGCTGTTCCAAGGTGGGGAGAAAAGTGAAAAGCGACTGGAGGACTTGCTCTTGGTGAGGTGCTCCACCGGACTGGAGAGGCCAGAGCTGGAGGTGGTGGTGGATCCAGAAGCGCAAAAGAGAGACGCTCTTTCCAGGGAACCTGTACTGCTGGCTGCTCCGGCACTATGAGCCTGCTCCATCTGATGGAAAAAGTCACATTACTATGGGGGTCTCGAACTGGACCTCCAACAAGTTACAAGCAGCTGTGCTGAAAGTACTTCCATCCTACCTGAGCTTTGAGGTTGTTTTTCCATTCCTGGGTCTCCAGAGCTTTGAAGCGTCCATTGCTGTCAGAGGACACTGAGAGACACAGGCGCCGATGGGTCCTGGGGGGTAGCTGGGGCGTCAAGGCCATGGCAAGCGGCCGGGAGCCAGGTTGCTCGTTCCTACTCATCAGATCTGGACAGGAGCCTTAAAAAACAAATCAGATGGACTGAGGTCAATGAACAAATCGTTTACCAGCTCAAATACAAAGTTTAATTTGTTTAATAAGCTAGCAAGTATTCTTGTTCGGTGTGAAGGGGTCCATAGGGATGCATTGAAATATGCATCTAAAAATGTGGTTCTGAGTAAACAAGATGATGATATAGATGGTTGGATAGATACAAGACAAAGATCCATATTCAGTATGCAAACAAAGGAGGATGTAAAAAAAAAAAAAAAAAAAAACTTCAACAATGCCAGTCAATAATCTAGACACTTCCAGATCTAGAGCTGGGCAATATTGGCAAAAAATCATTATCTCTGTATTTTTTGGCCGATTTGCGATATCTGAAATATATCACTGTATTTTCATTTTTGGATTAAAAAAAAAAAAACTATTTAATATCTATTTATTTCACTTGTCGCCTAATGTTGTCCAACACAACAATAATTGAGCTGTGTTTGTTTGGCGCGCATGCGCGAGGAGGTGCTTGTTCACTGAAGTTTAGCGGAGAATCCCAGAACAGAAGGCTCATGCACTTCTGACAGAAAAAAAATGTAATATTTCCATGGCTTTCTAACATTTACAGATGGAGGATATACCTGTGAAATGTAAGTTATGCATTCAGGAAGACAGCACATCTCAAACGCATTAAGAAAATATCGATATATTATACAAACCCGATATTCTGCCCAGCCCTACCCAGATCCCAGAGGGATGGGTAATTATTCTGAAATTAAATAATTCCAATCAGTGTTTATCAGTGGCCATTCATTTAAATCAGTGTTTGTTTCCTTTTACTTCTGCCCACTGAAAATTTACAAAGGCCACAAAGTTTAAAATGTTGTTACGTATGGGGACATAGTTCACTCTCTAGCGCTCTTAGGTGACTCCGTCCGGACAGAGAGCAGATTTTTGGCAAATTGTGTCTGTTGTGAATTTAATCTCTTGTTACATAAAGTGGAACCTATTTCTTTGCGTTGAGAATCCTGTTGGGTATATCCCCAATTACGAATATGATTATTTTATGTTAACAATTGTTTTGTTGTTTAAGCCATTTAGTTAATTTTCTTTTCCTTTTTATTCCCGTTAGTTAAGTAGCTGATTTTTGGTTTAGACAGGGAGTCAGGGAAAAATGCTGTCATTTGTTTCTTTTTCTATCACAGAGAGAACATAAAAAAAGAAAAAAGAAAAATAAACTCACCGACACAAGTTAACAGCTGGTTTCAGATTTCTTTATGTTATCTTCTCTGACCCTAGACCAGGGTCATAACAATGTTCTGTTGACATGTTGATGATTGGGGCATTATACAATCTCCCAATACAAAACAAGAGTCCCACTTCAGCTGGGTTCTTAAGTGTTCAACAGGCTGATAAGAAATTGCCCTTAAGTTTCTCCCTATAAGGCACCTGTCTGCCAGCGAATGTGTGTGATTCAATGAGGATGCTCATTAATGGAGCTGAGAGTTTGTTTGATCCAGGAAAGCACGACTCAGCCATTAATACACCCACATATCTCACTTCAGACAGCCATTCCATCGTTTTATTGTTCCGCCAATTGACTATGTGCATGTTTGCTAACACGACACAGCGCTAAACAGCAATTCTGACCAAATCTGCCTGAAGATTCGTTCAGCTGCGAATAAATTTGAAGTATCTGCATATTATCTGGTGAAAATAAACAACCAGTCAACAATGCTAAAAGACATTCAGATTCAAGCAATATTGTGTATTACGATCATTACAGTTCCATACAATTAATTCTTGCTTTAGAGTGTACATTTTGTACCACAGATTTTCAAATGTGAAATTTAAAATATGTAAACTCTCTGCACAAAATAATTGACATTTAAAAAAAATATTTTTTAATAAATTGAAGATTTATTTTTATTTCTATTTACTCCAAATAATTTTGCTAAATCAATTTAAGATTTTAGTTCCAGAAGGGCTGAATACCAATGAAGAAAATATTAAAGTCATTCTTAACAGAAATGAACTTTTATTAGACATGACATACACATTATATGAATAAAAAAAAAAAAAAAAAAAAACAGAAAACGAAACGTGATAGTGTCCTGAATAATCCAAATTTTCCAAATTACTTACCAGTGGCACATGCTGAACGAGAAATTGGCTGGAGCTGCAAACGAGTGCAAATCTTAAGAGAGTTGAGCAGATTTTCTGCAATCATGCCTGAATAAAATAGACCACAAAAAAAAAAAAAAAAAAAAAAAAAGGTTGTCCAAAGCAGAACCAAACCAGCAACAGAAAAACAAAAGAAAATTAATATTGGAGTTGTGTGGTTTAAAGACCATGTCTGCACTACAAACATTCATCCCATCAAATGAGTTTTAGAAAACATTGGTCCACATCTGTAGCACAAACGAAATGCTATTAATTAATTATTTTTTTTTAAGTGGATAAACCCTTTTAGTGTAAAAGGGACATGTTGGCATTGGGCCAGGGTGTCACATACAAAAAAGTTACTTCAAGAGGTATAATAAATGTTTAGGCACATCATTTGAAAGCTTAAAATGTACACAGAAAATGCAGATATGCTGTACTGGGTTTCTACACCATCTAACCAATATATTTAGCAGAAGTTATTTTACTGTAAATCGTGGGGTTTTGGAAGTAGAAGGGAATTATGAAATAATTTGCAGTGAAAATCTATAGAAGACAACAGATGTAATGCATATCGTATAGTGGAAAGGTTTATGAAAGCAGCACTTCTGATGATCTGTAATTCATCATGAGGCCTTCTGTATTACTTTTTTATGGGGATAATCAATATATTTTAAGATTAAAGCTGTTTTGTCCAAGAATCCTGGTATATTTACATTATACAAATTAATAATATATGTTTGCTTTTATAAAAGTGTGCATTTTTTAATAAACAATCAGTTTAAAGACGTTTTAGAAAGACACAATTCTTATTACCAAAAAGCAAAACTCACCATTTTGTTTAGACTGCTCTTTCTTATCCAGCAGATGAGGTGTCATGATGTCTCTGCTCCATTTTTCCAACGTTTCCATCTTCCTCCCTCTGTAAACAATTCAAATAACATTTTCAAAGCCATGTATTTCAGTGTTTGCAGTGTGAGGGATCATGCATATGCTGGTCAGATGTGTGACTGCAGTGAAGGGGGGACAGACAGACACCCCCGCACTCAAGCATTCCAGGACTTCAGTCTGCTTCACAAATATATATGGCGTGGTTTCACGATCAGATGCTGGCTTCACGCTGCCGAGCGCAGGCTTGATTATATAAACGGGAAAAATCATCACTGCGTTAAATGAGCGTCCATGTCTCATCAGATGTGTTTGTTCAGCTTCATCCGCGTGGACGTGCGGTTTCGCTGCATGCACGCGACTCAAAACACCAGAGAGCAACGAACAGAACATACACATACAAGACATCTTTAACATTTGTGAGCAGGAAATATATGAAGCATAAAATTGTTCAAACAAACCCCAGCCATTCATCTCTGCAGCGCTCAGCTGAATGAAGCTCACGTGGACAAACGACGTCACGGAAGCGACGAGCTGAGCTTCATGGGAAAAGTAGTCCATATGTGATGGCGAAAAGTGGGTAGTTGACAAATAACATCGATTCGTCTTGAATAGAATTTAGCGAATTGATGTATATAGATGAGTGCAAGTCTATTTAGTTGTAGTAGGGTATATATATATATGTATATTTACTAGGGAATAGTTTTTTCAGCCTTTACATGAACAAATAAATCTATTAATAATTACTGTAGTAAAATGTACAACTATCTCTGTACATTACTGAATGGTTACCATATTAACACACCATAATTTACAGTGTACTCCAACTTCACAGACACCGTAGTATAACCACAGTACCATTTAGTACCAAACCCAGATAGCACACGTACACTCCAATACATCTAGTAAAAAATCACTTCATCTGGAAAGCATCTGCTGTGTACAAACATCTGATAGACGTCTTTAAGATGTCAGTTTTACATACACTCTAAATCATAAACATCTTAAAGACATCTTCTGAATGTCTGTTTGGCATGAAACGTCCTATAGATGTACCGCGGATGACCTCTGTGATGTACGTGTGCTACATCAGGGAAGGTACTTTTTGGTTACTAAATCAATGTCCAAATCCATGTGGACTGAAAGAAGTCAAACCTCTTACCTTGTTGTGTTTCTGTTACAGATGCTGATGTCGGAAGGCTGAAACCGCTTGTGACGGCTTGTTATCTGTGCTCAGGATAATCAGAGACAGGCTCAGGCTGCTGCGAGTATCCAGGAAACCCCTCCAGATCCTGACAACATGTGTCGCTCTTTAGCAACAAAACTAGCTCCATTCAGCAGCAATATTTCACAGAAATTGTTTACATCGGAAATTAAATAGTAGCCTTATTGTAATTTGAGGCTTCAATGTCTACAAAGCCAATCAAATAAGTGTCTTGAACAGACATGTCGCCTAAATGGATTTTCAGTGGCTGTTCAACAAACGTTGTAATAATGAGACTGCATGATAACGGACCCTCATAAACACTGAATAAAGTGTGGCCCAACACAAGTGAGAGCTATAAGACTTTATTTACATCACAAAGTGTCAGTCTGTGCTTCTCCACCATTCAATTGCTTACAAGATCTGAATTACTTATGACCTGGTTCTCTCATCTGCTCAAGTCCACCACAAACACACACTCTATTATTCCCGTCTGTTTCAGAGGTGTGGTCTCCTGACCACAAAGAACAAGATTTCAGTTAGAAACGTGAGACATTCAAATGAGAATATGCGTTTTATAAAGGTACGTAGGACTGAATCATTCATAACTGGGTTACCTTGTACGGCTGTATTGGCAGTTTTTGCAGAACCCAATCAGAAACACACACACAAACAATTCTGTGCAATTACTGAATCAAATATTTATTCAAGTGGTAGAGCATTGCATTAGCAGCGCAAGGTTGTGGGTTCGATTCCCAGGGAACACGTTAGGTAAAAAATATTAGCATGAATGCACTGTAAAGTAAATCGTTTTGGATAAAAGCGTCTGCTAAATGCATAAAAAAATAAATCAAGATACATTAAAATGTATCATTGCATTACAGGAATAAATTGCATTTTTCAAATATAAAGCAGCTATTTTAAATTGTAATAATAATATTTCACAATAGTACTGTTTTTACATCCAGTTAATGCAGTGTGGATGTACCCTGCACAGCATGGTAAGATAGCGGGAATATTCTCTTTGATCGGAGATGAAAGCTGCACTCTAGTGGTAAAGAGACTCTAAAGGTCATGTCAACAGTGTTTACTACTTCTGCTGATCATAAACCTGCTGTGCGCCTGCTTTTGTGATGGTTAATGGAAATGGAGATCGCTGCAAATCAGCTATAAGTGGTCTATATTGTTCTTTTCTATGGAGCCATTTTCACTCGGAGTGGCTCAGGCTGTGAAAGAAAACACATGCATAAAACAATCTTCAGTAAGCGATGGTAACGTATTTGAAAGAGGTTTCTTGTGCTCATCAAGTCTGAAATGTATTTGATTAAGAATGCATTAAAAACAGTAATATTAACTGTTTTCTATTTGAATATACTTTAAAATGTAATATATCCCTGTGATTTTCAGCATCATTACTTCAGTCTTCAGTGTCACATGATTCACATACTGCCACTTTTTGATCAATTCTCATAAACACTGGATAAAATGTGGCCTTGAATTGAATGCATCCTTGCTGAATAAAAGCAACATGACATTGTATAAACATTTTTAATTGATTTTATACAAAAACAATATATGACCCTGGTCTTAAGTGTAATTTTTTTTAAATTGAGATTTTTTCATCATCTGAAAGCTGAATATTATATCGGAAAATATTTGCCCGAGATACAACTATTTGAAAATCTGGAATCTGAGGGTGCAAAAAAAACAAAAAAAAAATCTAAATATTGAGTAAATCACCTTTAAAGTTGTCCAAATGAAGTTTTTAGCAATGCATATTACTAATCAAAAATTAAATGTTGATATTTTTACGTTAGGAAATGTACAAAATATCTTCATGGAACATAATCTTTACTTAATATCCTAATGATTTTTGGCATAAAAGAAAAAAATCATAATTTTGACCCATACCATGGTTTTTTTGTTTTTTTGGCTATTGCTACAAATATACCCCGGCAACTTAAGACTGCTTTTGTGCTCCAGGTTACATATATAAATCAAAGGACACCTTGAAGAAGGTACAAAAGATGCACGACAATTGTCCAGTGTGCTTGTTGATGACATAAATTTCAAGCACGCTTAATTAAAACATTCTTGGAAATGCTAAAGGAAGAAACCTCATTATAACGCTGTAATTTGCCTACATGTGTGCTGAAAGCCTGACATTCACACCCTTATCTAGTGCCTACTGTAGTCACAAGAGAAATCAGCGTGTGTGTGTGTGTGTGTGTGTGAACAAACAACTGTCTCGCATCTGCAGTATCAAAACCCGAGCACTGAACGTATCATCATTTTATCCCAAACTTCCAAACATGAGAAGGTTTTGCATCAATTATATAAACAACAAAACTGTGACATTAAGTATAAATTTCTCTAAATAGTGAATAGTGGCTAATTAATACATATATAAGGAAGTAATAGATCATTTAATACAAAATTAGGGGGATGTGACAGCATTACACGAATCTTACAAATAAATTTATGCTAAATACAGCAAATAAAATAGATGTATCATTATATCTGATTTTAAAACATGGCTAACAGCAGCATTTATCTACAAATAATTAGCTTTTCTTAAGAAGACCATTCTTAAAAACAGATTTGCTTTCATATGTTTGAATAAAATATATTGGACTTGTTATTCGCTAAAAATGATGTAGAAGACAACATAATAGAGAGTAATGAAATGTTTATGTGTTGTTATAAATAAACCAGAAAGAATGGCAAGAAATCAGATATCTTCTCATTGGTCTTTACTATAGTCTGAGCATTACACTCCTTTAACTTAATGAAATTCTTGTGAACATTGTTACAAAGAATGAGAATGGAGGTTTTTCAGAAGGCTTTGTTTGTGAATGGGATCTTTAGCGTGTGTTTTAAGGCCAGGGTTGAGTCCACCTGTTCAGAGGAGAGTAACGTGTGCCACTGAGCCACAGGCTTGCGTGGGTTGGACAGCATATCCGCCCAATGACGCAGCTGGTTTCCTGTAGCATCACAGCTCAGATAGATCTTGCCAATCGCATCATTTCTGCTCATTTTGTCATGATCCCACACAGAGATGACCAGCTGGACTTTCTGTATTAAGGGATAATGAGCAAAAGAAATGGTTATACACAATTTTAATAACTTGATGAGGTTGAAATCATATGAGAATGATATTCTGACTTTACAACCCTATTTATTTTTTCCTCACAGACACAAATCAAACCATCGAAAACCAGTCGGTCTAATAGAGAAATGCTCAGTTACTTCTGAGGATGAATATCACAGTGGCTCCGAAAGATCACAGCAAATCATTTATTTGCCATTGGCGCTTAATTCACCTTAGCAACCGGTTTCTAGGCATCACTCACCTGAATCTGTTCAAATGACACCTCAAAAGTGAATGATTCATTAAAGTATGGATTCAGTGTCTGCTTCTTCACTGAAGTTTTCTTCTTCTTCCACTTTTTCTTATCCAGAATCAATTGGACTTTCACATAAGGGTCTACAGAACAAAAACAGAACTATTAATCAATTTCTAAGCTAAACACACTCTCTATATCTTCTTGAAATAATGCTATGCCTAAAAATACGTTGGAATTGGAATAACACAGGTATACAGCAATTTTTATTTTTATTTTTATTTTTTATGTATGTTAATTTCAAATTCTTCCATGCTTCACAACACTTTCAAAGTGAGATGTCCAGTAAGTGGCACTAAAAGCACATTTAGTTGCATCTAAAACAGATGAAATTGTATTTGGCAATGTTTTGCCGCTTTATAGATTGCCTTTACAAGTCTGTGAACTTGTGTATCGTGACTCACGTATGTTTCACAGGAGTCGTACCTGAGCTTTTCATCGCAAATGCAGTGCTGTACCAGGTGAACTACCGAGCAAGTGTACTGTTGTCAGAAAAGCAATTCACATGTTTTACTGCCACACTAGTATTCATTTTAGCTGGACACTGTAGTGAATTGTAAATTTATTGGTACGGTTTACAAAACTGTAGTTAGAGGCACATTTTTCCTGTGAGCCAGTGTTACCATTTCTAGTGTTTGAAGAGTTTTGTTTCTGTCCCCTGCTGAAAAAAACAGCATATGCTGGTTAGGTGTGTTTTGATGCTGGGATGCTGGTTTATGCTGGTCCTTTTTTGATTTATGATGGTCCTTTGCTGGTTTGAACTGGTCCTTTGCTGGTTTATGCTGGTACTTTGCTGGTTTATGCTGGTCATGTGCTGGCAAAGGACCAGCATAAAGCAGCATTCCAGAATCAAAACATACCTACCCAGCATATGCTGTTTATTCAGCAAAGGACCAGCATAAATAAAAAGGACCAGAGTCCCAGCATTAAAACATACTTAACCAGCATATGCGGGTTTTTTTTAGTAAAGGACCAGTTCAAACCAGCAATGGACCAGCATAAACCAGCAAATGACCAGTTCAAACCAGCAATTGACCAACATAAACCAGCAAAGGTCCAGTTCAAAACAGGAATGGACCAGTTCAAACCAGCAAAGGACCAGCATAAACCAGCAAAGGACCAGTTCAAACCAGCAATGGACCAGCATAAACCAGCAAATGACCAGTTCAAACCAGCAATTGACCAACATAAACCAGCAAAGGTCCAGTTCAAAACAGGAATGGACCAGTTCAAACCAGCAAAGGACCAGCATAAACCAGCAAAGGACCAGTTCAAACCAGCAATGGACCAGCAAAGGACCAGTTCAAACCAGCAATGGACCAGTATAAACCAGCAAAGGACCAGTTCAAACCAGCAATGGACCAGCATCCCAGCGTCAAAACATACCTAACCAACATATGCAGTTTTTTTTCAACAGCATCAGTAGTGATTGCAGACTACACTTTAGAGGATGTAGGACATTTTAGTAAGAATGTCACCTGAAGAGCCACCATGGTCCATCCTCTTCAGGTTCTTGGCTTCCAGGATGATCACAGTGAGTTTACTACTAGCCGGGACATAACGAAGAGAAAAGCAGATCTCTCCCAGATGCTCTTGCTGTGAAAAGGACACAGTACTGTATGTAAGGGGCAAAATAACTTTTTGGGACTTGCAATTGAATTCCAGTTTTTAGAGAATAAGACTGTGCACTGTATATAGATACTGAACTAAACCTCATGTTTGGAAGCTTCGCTCAGATCTCTCCACTCCTCGATCACATGATTCCAGTCCACTGTGGACAGACTCAGTCTGATCTCGCCGATGATGTCGTGTTTGGAGAATCTGTTAAAGTCATAGACTTGCATCACCAGTATCGACTCGGTCAGCTCCTTCTGAGGGATCTGCAAGTGATGAAAACAACACATCAACAACTCCACCTCATCAGGTCATCGATTAAGCCGACAAAAGACTGTTGTTCTAATATGAATCTATTTCCCCTATGATAATGAATGATTTATTATTCTGCGTGGTTTACCTGATATTTGAAATTTTCATTGAACACTGGGTTTAGGGTTTTCCTGAAGACTTTGGTCTCATATGTTTTGAACTTGCTGGGAAGGATGTAGACTTTCACATAAGGGTCAGATGTCCCTCCTGAGTCCATCGCTTTCAAAGCAGCAGCTTCTTTTATCCCTACAGTCAGCTGATGAGAAATATGGTACAGTATATAGTGGATTATGATCTTAAAAACAGTTTTAATCTAAAAGCGTTTTCTACATTACTAGTCTTGTGCAGAACAGTTCATCCATGAAAATTAATCCACAATAATAATACTTCCTGCCTGTTGAGGGCACTGCTGTAAAATCAGTGAAAGAGATATAGTGACCTCTGATCTGGATGTGTTGAACTCCAGTGAGTACTGCAGTTTTCCTCTCTGCTGCTCAGCTGATCCATACTCCGCACCCTCCGTCTCAGGCTGGACCTGTCGGTAAATCCAGTATCCCATTAGTGGACATTTGATTTCCACAGTTTAGGAAACCTAAATGAATTGTCCACCCAAAAATGAAAATCTGCTGAAAATGTACTCACCCTCAGGTTATACAAGATATAGATGAGTTTGTTTTTCATCAGAGCAGATTTAGAGAAATTAAGCATCACATCACTTGCTCACCGATGGATGCTCTGCAGTGAATGGGTGCCATCAGAATGAGTGTCAAAAAAAGCTAATAAATACATCAAAGTAATCCACAAGTAAAGCTGTGTGTTTGTAAGAAACAAATCCATCATCAACACATTTTTAACTTCAAACCATTGCTTCTTAGCCTGGTAATACCAGACTCTGCTACTTCACTTTGCTTCGTACAGAAGCGAAATGAAATTGAGCGGAAGTAGGAAGTCTGACGTAGTCAGGCTAATTGCTTCTGGCTAAAATACGAGTCCTCTATCCATAATATTGCTTTCTGCAGTGAAAATGTTCTTTAGTCTAAATCAGGATAGAAATATCCACAGACCAAGCACCATTCAAAGGCCAAAACAATCCAAATTATGTAATTGGATTTTGATATGAGAGACTTTTTCACTGGATGAAGCGTTATTATGAATTATGGACTTGTATTTTGGCCAGGACCTTATTGATGGATTTTGTTTCTTATAAACAAACAGCTTTTCTCATCAGCAGATGTTAATTGTTGGACTAGACTCAACTGGAGTGGATTATTGTGATGTTTTTATCAGCTGTTTGGACTCTCATTCTGACGGCACCCATTCACTTCCGAGGATCCATTGGTGAGCAAGTGATTGAATGATAGATTTCTCCAAATCTGTTTCCATTAAGAAAATTCATTTACACCTTAAATGAGTAAATGTTCTCCAAATAATTTTTTTTGGATTAGCTGTTCCTTTAAAGGACCATGTCAACAATGGCAGCCAATGGTGTGAATTTGGAGACGGGACTTGGATGTTTTTTTTTTTTTTTTCAACCAATAGCAGATGATGGGTGTGTTTAGGAATTTTGTTTTGCCACACTAGTGCAAACATTACACACCTTGCCTTTAAAATCTCTTAAAAGAAAAAAAAAATACATACAGTAGGCATAAATGAGATAATTATTGATATATATTGATGCAAGATTAGAGGACAATAATAGCAATGTTAAAAGCATTGACGTTTTTTTTTTTGAGAAATGTTGAACCTACTACAGTATCTTGGACTTTCAAAGACAAGTACACCCATGTGAGATTAAGTGAGAAGTTTCCAAAATGCTTTATTTTTCTGACTAGAAGAACAATTTGAGCAGCATTCACAAGCATGGATGCTCCCTCTCTCACCAGAGCTGTGGTTGTAGATCCTGATATCCCTTTCATACTGATCTTCTGGTCCAACTTCTTCTTCCTCTTCTTTTTCCCTTTGCAGCAGCATTTCACACAGCAGCATATCACACAGATGAGAATGAGCAGGATGACGGCAGCAAATATAGCGTAGATGGCCCATCTTGGCACTGTTGTGGCAAAAACGACAATATTCAATCACATATCACAGTCCGGGGACACACGTCTGAAGGATGAGGTGAGACCAAGGCCAGGAGTGTTAAGACAAGTTAAAGTTGTAACAAGTGAAAATGAAATGTGCGGAATAAGATCGGCCCTCGTGGAGCAGGTGCTGAAATGAGGATTTATATGATATACTCACAAGGAATCCTGTCCAGGAGAGAGGGCAGGAAGCCTGGAGCAGCTGTTGTGGTGTTGGTGTGAAGTGTTTCAGTTGGTTTTAATGTTGGTCTTGGTGTCATGGTGAAATGGATGAGGCCAGTGGGTCACTGGAAATATACATACAAAAGACAGTTTGTGTCTGGCAAGTGTTAGTAACCTTGTTTTGTGATGGCCCCTACTGGTTAGAATGGTTGTGCAACACTTTAGTCAGCCGAAGGGAACGGTTTACAAAAAATTGTAGGAATAGTTGACCCGAAAGTGGAAATTCTGTAAGTATGTCATTTCAAAACCTTGGTAAATATAATTAGGAGTCCACTGGAGTCCACTGGAAAACTGAGGATGAACAAATGAAGGCTGAATTAAAATTTTTGAGCGAACTATCCCTAATGAATGCTATTTCTGCTATGGAATAAAAAAATATAATAATAACTCAATTGTGATTTTTTTTTTTTTATCTCAAAATTCATACTTTTTTTCTCAGATTTGCAAGATATAAACAAATTGAGATTGAAACAAGTCAGTATTGTGAGATATAAAGTTTTAATTACCTTTTTATTTTTTTATTCTGTGGTGAAAACAACAAAAATAAAAATTAAATCAAGCAAGCAAACAAAATAGCAAGAATCGTGAGAAGTAAATTTAGAATTCTGAGGAAAAAAAGTCCGAATTATGAGATTTAAACTTACAACTGTGTGATGCGAACCTGGAATTGTGAATAAAAATCCAGAATTCTTATTTAATATAAAAACGTAAGTGGTTCCATAATGTATAATTTTAATAAAGTATAATTTAGAGACAATTTAAAACAAGTAACTGCAACTGAAAAAATCTTACACCTTGTCTTACACTGGATGCGGTGTGGCATGGCACGTCCAATCCCAGACAGAAAACTGCTGCTGCGTTCTATTTATGACGTATTGACACAGATTTCAAATGATTTTCAATAGTGGCTTTGCTGCGTCCAATGTAGACAGACTTTAGCTGTTGCACGTCCATAGTATGGAAGGCATTTTCTGCCAAATTTAAATAAATAAATTAAATGATTAAAATGAAAATTAAAACCAGATTAACGATTTCATTACAGAAAACTGTACGCAAAATATGTGACAAAATTGAGAATTAAATTAAATGATTTCATTTTCACAGTTACATCCCTGTCAAATTGAAATATAAAATGCAATTGGTGATTTCACATTTGATTTTCAATACAGTCTCGAGGCAAGACTGCCAATATTAAAATGAAAAGCCAAACGTGAAAAATAAACTACAAATACAGTTTTTACAAAGCTCTTTATTAACGCTCACGCAATAATGGTGACACAATTAAAATTTAAATGTAAATTTTACTTTTCATTTTAACTCCTCTTTTATTTCAGTTTTCATTTTCGTTTTCATTTTCAAAGACAACATGCATGCAAATTATATGTTAATGAGTGGGTGTGGCTCAATTACGCTGTTTCGTGGAGGAGCTCAAATGGCGGTTATGGCCAGTATAGCAGCAGAATTAAACCAGCTAGCAAACATTTCGGATGATGATGACTTCATTTTGCTACGAGTTGAATCTATATTGGATACACTTGGACATTTTGCAGCCGTCACAAAACTCCGATGTCGATCCTCGAGTTATAATAGTCTTAGTGAGGTTGTGCATTTTCCGGGGAGTCTCGTCGGCCAGTTTGGTAAAATTGGCAAGATATTCACAGATTCGACTTTTCCGGATCAATAACTCGCGAGCAAAACGTTTTTGGTACACGAATTATGCCTCTTTTTACTCGTAGTGATGTAGTAAACGAGCTACAAGCGAGTTTGCCTGAAACAAGCTTTCTTCCGCTCTGTACAAAATACGTTGATCTCAATGCGCTGGCGTATGAGAGACAAGTCCTAAGGGACCGTCTGCAAAGTGCGAAACGCGAAAAAGGATACTAATAAAATACTCAATAACTTCACAGTAACACACTGTAGTGTCACCAAATTCAGTTCACACATCACTGCTCTCCTGCTGCTTATACTACAATGTTGGTTTTAAAAATAGTTGCTTTTGCACAATTTTACGATTTTTCTTATTATGAAAACGTCAATAACGTTACTGTAACACACTGTACTTTCACCAAATTCAGTTCACACATCACTGCTCTCCTACTGGTTATACTACAACACTTATATTGAAAATAGTTGCTTTTGCACCATTTATATGATTTTTTTTTTATTATGAAAAACAGTTAATAACTTTACTATAACACACTACTTTCACCAAATTCAGTTCATACATCACTGGTCTCCTGCTGGTTATTCTTCAACAATCATTTTGAAATTAAATGATGTTGCACATTTTGTATTATGAAAAATAATTAATAACTTCACCGTTATGGAACATAATAGTTAATAACTTTAATGTAACACACTGTACATTCATCTGATTCAGTTCACACATCACTGCTCTCCTGCTGGTTATACTACAACTTTCATTTTGAAAGTAATTGCTTTGGCACAATTTTCATGCTTTTTTAGTATAAAAAATAGTTAATAAATTCACCATTATTGGACATAATAGTTAATAACTTTAATGTAACACACTGTACATTCATCAAATTCAGTTCACACATCACTGCTCTCCGGCTGTTTATACTACAACTTTCATTTTTAAAGTAATTGCTTTGGCACATTTGTTATTACTTTTTATTAAGAAAAAGGTAAATAACTTTACTGTAACACACTGTACATTCTTTAAAATCAGATCACACATCACTGCTCTCCTGCTGGTTATACTACAACACTCAAATTGAAAATTATTGCTTTGACAATTTTTTTTATGATTTTTTTAATTATTAAAAATAGTTAATAACTTTACTGCACTGTATATTCATCAAACTTTTATTAGTGTTTTTATATTCAAAACAAGTGCTGTAGTATAACCAGCAGGAGAGCCGTAATGTGTGAACTGAATTTGGTGAAAGTACAGTGTGTTACAGTAAATTTAATAACTGTTTTGCATAAAAAATCATTAAAAAATGTGCCAAAGCAATTACATTCAAAATGAAAGTTGTAGTATAACCAGCAGGAGAGCAGTGATGTGTGAACTGAATTTGGTTGAAATACAGTGGGTTACAGTAAAGTTATTAAATATTATGTTCAATAATGGTGACTTTATTAACTATTTTCCATAATAAAAATCATAAAAATGTGCCAACGCAATTACTTTCAAAATTAAAGTTGTAGCATAACCAGTAGGAGAACCGTTATGTGTGAACTGAATTTGGTGGAAGTAAAGTGTGTTACAGTACATTTATTAACTATTGTTCATAATTAAAAAAAAATCATCAAAAGTCTGCCAAAGTAATTCCTTTTAAAATCAAAGTTGTGGTATAAACAGCAGTAGAGCAGTGATGTGTGAACTGAATTTGGTGGAAGTACGGTGTGTTACAGTAAAGTTATTAACTATTATGTTCAATAACAGGTGAAGTAATTAATTATTTTAAATAATAAAAAATCATAAAAAAATTGCAAAAGCAAATACTTTCGAAATGAGTGTTGTAGTATAAACAGCCGGAGAGCAGTGATGTGTGAACTGAATTTGATGAATGTACAGTGTGTTACATTAAAGTTATTAACTATTATGTCCAATAATGGTGAATTTATTAACTATTTTTTATAATAAAAAAGCATGAAAATTGTGCCAAAGCAATTACTTTCAAAATGAAAGTTGTAGTATAACCAGCAGGAGAGCAGTGATGTGTGAACTGAATCAGATGAATGTACAGTGTGTTACATTAAAGTTATTAACTATTATGTTCCATAACGGTGAAGTTATTAATTATTTTTCATAATACAAAATGTGCAACATCATTTAATTTCAAAATGATTGTTGAAGAATAACCAGCAGGAGACCAGTGATGTATGAACTGAATTTGGTGAAAGTAGTGTGTTATAGTAAAGTTATTAACTGTTTTTCATAATAAAAAAAAAATCATATAAATGGTGCAAAAGCAACTATTTTCAATATAAGTGTTGTAGTATAACCAGTAGGAGAGCAGTGATGTGTGAACTGAATTTGGTGAAAGTACAGTGTGTTACAGTAACGTTATTGACGTTTTCATAATAAGAAAAATCGTAAAATTGTGCAAAAGCAACTATTTTTAAAACCAACATTGTAGTATAAGCAGCAGGAGAGCAGTGATGTGTGAACTGAATTTGGTGACACTACAGTGTGTTACTGTGAAGTTATTGAGTATTTTATTAGTAACCTTTTTCGCGTTTCGCACTTTGCAGACGGTCCCTTAGGACTTGTCTCTCAGACGCCAGCGCATTGAGATCAACGTATTTTGTACAGAGCGGAAGAAAGCTTGTTTCAGGCAAACTCGCTTGTAGCTCGTTTACTACATCACTACGAGTAAAAAGAGGCATAATTCGTGTACCAAAAACGTTTTGCTCGCGAGTTATTGATCCGGAAAAGTCGAATCTGTGAATATCTTGCCAATTTTACCAAACTGGCCGACGAGACTCCCCGGAAAATGCACAACCTCACTAAGACTATTATAACTCGAGGATCGACATCGGAGTTTTGTGACGGCTGCAAAATGTCCAAGTGTATCCAATATAGATTCAACTCGTAGCAAAATGAAGTCATCATCATCCGAAATGTTTGCTAGCTGGTTTAATTCTGCTGCTATACTGGCCATAACCGCCATTTGAGCTCCTCCACGAAACAGCGTAATTGAGCCACACCCACTCATTAACATATAATTTGCATGCATGTTGTCTTTGAAAATGAAAACGAAAATGAAAACTGAAATAAAAGAGGAGTTAAAATGAAAAGTAAAATTTACATTTAAATTTTAATTGTGTCACCATTATTGCGTGAGCGTTAATAAAGAGCTTTGTAAAAACTGTATTTGTAGTTTATTTTTCACGTTTGGCTTTTCATTTTAATATTGGCAGTCTTGCCTCGAGACTGTATTGAAAATCAAATGTGAAATCATCAATTGCATTTTATATTTCAATTTGACAGGGATGTAACTGTGAAAATGAAATCATTTAATTTAATTCTCAATTTTGTCACATATTTTGCGTACAGTTTTCTGTAATGAAATCGTTAATCTGGTTTTAATTTTCATTTTAATCATTTAATTTATTTATTTAAATTTGGCAGAAAATGCCTTCCATATTAGTGTAAACACGGTGTTAGATGTTACAAGTCTGCCTTATTAAACTCTGGGTTGCATGACTAAAAAGCATGTCATCACCACCAAAGTTAAACATGTTGACAGCCACCTGCAGTCCATTAAAACTGGGTGTGCTTAAAGTGTACAGATAACATTCTTTTTCAGTGAAACAGTCATAAAAATGGAATAGTGCTGCCTTTAGAATACATTAAAAAATTTCACGAACAAGACTGTTGCAATGCAACAGTAAAGGACTTGAATAGTCCAAGTCCCAGTTTTGAAAGAGAGAGAGAAAAGTGTAAATAAGAATAACAAAATACACGATTATGCCTGAGAATGATGCCTTAAATAAAAATAATCTAATGGAACTATAATCAAAAGCGGCACAAAATAGCTACAAACTGAACATAAAAACACATTTCCATGAAAGAAGTGAATTTCAATATAAAACAGAGCATTATAGTGGCACTTACTGTTGTAAAATTAGATCCTTTGGAATAGTGTCTCCTCAGTTGTAGTTTAAAACATAAAGAATAATATTCTGAATAGTATGAACACATTCCTAAACCGTTCACTGTATGCAGAGCCACAGAGAGGGGAAGGAAGTCACTGCCCACTGCAGAAACTGCATCAGCTCAGGAAAGAGCCACTGGAATGTGCCATTTACTAACCATTGAGGCTTTAATCATTCGGTGAGACAAGAGACTGTTGTTTATCTCAGTTCCATTAATACAGTACAATTCAGTATTTCCAACAGCCAACTTTTTGCCTTTGAAGAGTAGCTGCTTAAACTTTTTATGACATTTTAAATCTTTTATGACAGTTGTGAAAATAGGAAAGAGAAAGAGAGACACTACAAAAGAAAGAAAGAGAGGGATAAAGACAAAGAGTGAAAGAGATGAACAAACTGCTTAAGTCGCAGGGATAAATAGTGAGGAGCGATAACAAAATACGCTACTATATGTCTAAAATTATATAAACAAATCTAATTTTCAGGTAAAATGGAACTATAATTGAAAGTGACACAGAAACTGAGCATAAAGACAAATTTATGACAAATAAGTGAACATCAACATAAAAGGTGTCATGCTGATAATGTCAGATAAAACTTAAGCAAAAGATGGTCAGGTCAGATTGAATGAATAATATTTGGTCTCAAATTTTTACTGGTAGTCCACTGTGTGAAGAATTATTTGGGTATAATACATCATAGTTTACTTTATTTTGCTATAACCTCGGTTACATAAATGAACTAGTGTCCTGCACCCACTAGTAAAAAAAAAAAGGAAAAATATCTGGTGTCTAAAAAAAATTTTGACTCCCCTTTTTAACAGCCTAGTATCAGATATATCTTTTATTTAGCTAAATGTCATTCCATATAACAAATACTCCCAATATGCATTTTTTATTCACAGAGTCATCGTCAACACTCAACTAGAACTTGTTGGATCCAGCTGAAAGCTGTCTAGAAAAGGCAATGAAATACACATTAACTCAACTTGCCTTTTTTACCCTCCACTCGCAGGTCCAGCTGTTGTCTTGTCCAGTTCTGCAGTATTAAACAATTAAGTCATCGTCTTGTGCTGGAATCCAAAAATAGTTGGAAATGAAGACTAGGCCACTTAGACAGCTCTCCTAACGTGTTCCTTCAATACATAAAGAAATGTGCGGCACCTGCCACACCTCAATAATACACAAAACTGCCTGTGCATATACCTTTACAGGAATAGGTAACACCTCATGTGAAACTCAAGTGGTACACAAACAGTCAGATAGCCTACAAGATATTCAAATACTTTCTTGTAAGGAAGAGCTAAATATCACAGTGCTGATAGCATGAACAGCTTCCTTCGTGCTCTTGAAATACTGTATGTTCTGCTCTGATGAGCAGTGAAAACATACTGGAAGTTACAACAGAAACCAGTCTTACCACACTACTGTTTGAATATTAATGGTAATCTGATCATGAAGAAAAATTATTTATTTATCACTTTAATGTCAAACATACTTTATTTGTTTAAATCCTTGTTCAGTAATGTAGAACATTTTATATATTCCAAATATCTATAGGCTACGTTATGAAATAACTTTTGTTAATGCATCTCATTATGAAATATCAGGTCATGCACAGACTATCCTGTCTCTTTGAGTTTGAATCTATATTTATTCACACCAGCTCTATGTAACCCCTCTCTCTGACGCTCCTCGCACTCACTCTGAGTGGGGCTTGAATCCGAGTCCCCGGCATGGGAGGCTGCACTAACAAGGAGGCTAAATGGCTACAGCCACTAGCGTCTGTTGCTAGTGCGTCTCTTGAGATCGGAGAGTGAGGTTTACCTGCACAGCACTACTGGCCTCCTTTATATATATATATATATATATATATTAGCCATTTTAAAAGTGGGGGGGACAGCTGTATGGTGATTTAACCCAAAGCTGATGTTCATAATAAATTCTAAATAGAATACCAATTGGCATTTTACTTTTTCAAATTTGGGAACATGACATGATAGCTTACAGGAACATATTTTTGTTAAATCATACTCGAAATGTAAAAATACTGCAGGACTTTGAGACCAATGGGAGACCATCTATAATTTTTTTTTTTTTTTTTTTTTATGAAATAAAGATATTTTATGATATTTACAATATTACAGTTGCACTACATTTGGACAATAACTTTTTTTTAACAGTTGGACAAAAACAGGTGTTAAATGAGTATACAGATTACATCTACAGTAATTTTATAAAACATACATTTTATGAAAAATATGAGACAGATAATCTGAAAAATCAAGCTGCTCTGGCTCCTCCCAGTGCTCCTATTGCCATTTGCAGAAATACATCCCTCCCGGTAAAAAACCAAAACAACCAATCAGAGCTGCGGTCCGTAACTTTGTGTGTGTTCAAAATGTAGAAAAATGTATATAATAAGCGAGTACACCATGAATCTATTTTCCAAACCGTGTTTTTAGCTTGTCCTGAATCACTAGGGTGCACCTATAATAAGTGTTTATATTCGGACTATTTTAGATTGCTTCGGGGGTACCGCAGCGGAGTAACCCAGATGCAAATCTCACCTGTACACATTCTGGAGAGGTTGAGCAACTGCCCCCTCTCTCTGCCAGTGACGTCACAGCCTGCCTTTCCTGCAGACTAGTTAGGACATAAAGTAACAGTTATGAATTAAAAGAATAAAACTTGATAAAGTATTCTAAGATATTCGTTGCAAAACAAATATGATTATTGTGAAATGATCATTTTACTCCGCGAGCAGCACGTAGACAAACAAAAGACAGCAGAAACCAATAATATTGTTACGTCTTATTTAGCAGACGCTTTAATCCAAAGTGACAATTAGGAGAGCATTTAACACACTGAATCCGGCGCGACGTGACGAGGTCCATACGGATTCAATAAATCATAACATGAAAACTTTATCGCGCGATTCGTGTCATCGCGACATTCTGTAACATACTTACAGTGTGTGTTTGAAAAAAGGATGTAATCGTCCTTTACTTTTTTCTGGGGTGCATTTTATCCCAGACGGCCTAATAGCAAAGTGAACAAACGAACGAACGAAAATTCAGAAGAGCAACAAGAGATTTGAAGCTCATAGCAGACGCGCCCAGGAGATGATTCGCTCTGTGATTGGCTGAATGTTACTTCACTCAAATCTAAGTAACAAATCAGAGAACACTACAGGAAATATTCACGCTGGATCCTAAAAAAAAAAAAAAAAATTAGCAGGGGTCAGAATCACCTGTTTCTAAAAGTGCGGGGGATGTGTCCCCCCCGTCCCCCCCGTCCCCCCCGGTTGCTACGCCCCTGTATGTATATATATATATTCATCTTATAAAAAACATCATCAAAGTAGTCCATGTGACATCAGAGGGTCAGTTAGAATTTGTTGAAGCATCGAAAATACATTTTGGTCCAAATAATTTTTTGACGAAATCTAAAATATCTTAAACTGTGTTCCGAAGATGAACGGAGGTCTTACGAGTTTGGAACGACATGAGGGTGAGTCATTAGCCCTATTTGGATGGGACTATTTTTCTAAACTACGTTTGAGTTTCAATTCCTACCACCTGACGTCTGCGATTTTCATGTACCAATTCGGACGGGACTAAAATTATGTAACTGAGTGCATAAATGAACGTGAGTAATCTTACCTCATGCTGATATTACAATAGCCGGTATTAACAGTTTACGTGATCTTGCTCTTGATTTTATTATTTTTATAAATTTTTTATTATTATTTCTTTGCCGGTAAGCAAATATATGAAACATGCACGCGGTAAGAGCATCTACAGTAATTAACGTTGGCCAAAACACACAAGGAAACGCGTTGTGAAATAAAATATCACCGGCAATCAGAGACTTTCACATTTGGACGAGATTCGTTTTCTCAGAGGATCACTGAGTTTGCTGAAAAACAGTAGTTAATTTGCTCTGGAATTATCACAGAGGTTGTGTGAGAAAAACATTGACGTGGCTGATTCGGACGGTATTAAAATCACCAAGTGCCTCAGTGAAACACATATTTCTCTAACGACCCCCTGTAAAACTAGTCCAGTCCGAATAGGGCTATTAATGACATAATTTTAATTTTTGGATGAACTAACCCTTTAATCTGATGTGCCGCTCCAGGGCGCAGGGTGGCGGCGGATTACAATGAAAGTGAATGACAGCAGTAGGCTACTAATAATAGTGCACTTGGTTTGCAGACTGTCACTGTGTACACAATGCAGCTTGAAGCAGGCGGGAAGTATATAGGTAAAGTTACTCAAGTTTCATTATTTTATTACATCATATATGTCCTTTAGGAGTGTCAATATCGTGCAAAACTACACGCAGTTTTGCTCTGTGTTCGTTTAAGTAACGTTAACCGCTCGCCACGTTTTCTTCACTTCCGCGTCTGTTTATGCAGGTAAAGGAGGGATATTTTGAAGAATATGGACGATGAAAAGGTGAAGTCAAAAGTTACTACTCTGTCTGCGTGTTAACTTCTCTCCAGTAACTAAAGACACGTAATGACGTGCGATTTACGCTCATTTATAACTGCAGCTCATCTGTTTGTTCAGAATTGCACCGGTCCTCTTATAATAGCGCTGCAGTATAATGACCTGTTTGACTTGGACTCGATCTCCACGTCCACAAACACAGATGATGCACTACCCAAAGGAAGAGCAGTCACTTTTATTAAGGTAGGACAGGTCTGGTTATTAAATGTTATTATATTTCTGGGGAGGTTTTTTTGTTTTGTTTATGATTTCCTAATGCTTGCTGTGAATGTAGGCAGTGCAAATAGTGAACGAGAGACTTGTGGAACAGAAAGAGACAGAGTCTTTGCTTTTTGAAGTGATCCTCATCGCAAAGGAGTGCTCTGAAGAAATCAAAATGAAGATAGTTGAGAGTGTGAAGTATTATGGTAAGTTCACTTGACATTTTTAATATGGCACTTTATAGATTATATATAATTATAAAAATATGAACTATAACTTTTTTTTTTTTTTTCACAAAGTGGTCATTTAATGGAGGTGCTGCCAAAATAGTTTTAAAAGGTTTTGTATTTAATGTTTTGTAATACAGTTTTGACTTTGTTTTATTAACCAAATCATCAGAATCACCATTTTATGGCAGGTGATATATGTAATGAATGTAAAAAAATGTCATGCTACTTTTATAGTTCGGTAATAATTTATAAAAAAATATCTTGGATTTCTCACAATGATTTAAAAAAAATAATAATAAATAATAATAATAATAAAAAAACATAGGTTTTGTGACTTTAATACTTAAAAAAATGACTTATTTTTTTATTTACTTTTTTAATTATTTGTTTTATGCAATTATCCAAATCTTATATTGCATTTTTTTTTATCACCAGGTCTAGAAATAGGCAAATTTTTCTTTTGCAAAAAGGAAGAACTCATAAATACTCTTCAGTCAAACAAAGTTAAGCTGTTCCTCTCTACTGACAGGGATGATGTCTGTGAAGCTCTGCATACAGGTACAAAGTTCAACAATTCAGTTTTAAAATAATATTTATTTTTAATGCATTGTTTGTTTGTTTTTTCATCAAATACTTGCATTAATACATATTAAAGTTTGCCCATTTTGTTGCATTTAGGAATTCCAGCTGCTTTGCTGTACGATCAGTGTGATGATCACGTCCTCAAGGTCATTATCTCAGGTGATGCTATCGGTTTCACTGAGGATTCACTTGATAGTCTTTCAGATTTTGGATTCAGTGAAACCCAAATAGAGACCTTCAAAGCAGCAAAGGTAATCATGAAATATTTGTATTTATGCAATCATCTTTATTAGCCCTTGTACCACTTTTAAGTTTCATTTGAAATATAAACCTAGTCTTATGTTGCCAGATCTGCATGAAGGAGTTTGCCGTTCTGATCGGTCAGATGAGGAGGAGGTTTGGGCGAGAGAACAGCCCTCTCTGCATTTGTGTTTTAACAGCATGGGGCTCTACGAACGTCTGTGCATCTGCCCTGAAAACTCTCCGGGGATGGGGTCTGGATGTGGACGAGGCGTTTTGTCTGGCTGGAGCTCCCTGCAGCCCCATACTAGCTGTGGTTAAACCCCACATACTCTGGGATTGTGGCCTTCACAACATGAGGGACTTGGCCACACATTCCTGAGAGTTCGTAACACTAAGCTTGTGGTTTACAACACAAGTGTGGCTTACCTTTCATTTCATTCAGGTGCCATTTCTGTTCCTTTGCTGTTACACTTGACTTTGCATGCATTATTCAAAAGGGTTATGTTGTAAAATAAGAAGCATTCATATAGGGGTGATTTGGGTTTAATAGTGATTCACAGTACTACATACAGACTTTCTAGGGGTTTATATGAAGCTTTTCTATGTTTACAAAATTTATAGTACATGCTGACTTTAGGAATCAAATAAAAAAAGTTTAAATACCCCCAAAATCTACTGAAATTGAATGCAGCCATATGTACAAGACACCATATGAGCAAATCTGAACACAAAACATCATAATATATTTTATACAAACACTGAAAATACTGAAATTTAATTCACAGAGTCTGATACTAACATGGCTTGGGTTGAATTTCAGTAAGGCACTATTTTCAGCTAAATAGCTGTGATTTAATATATTGAAACAGACAAATATATACTAACATATAAGGTACAGTTCACCCAATTTTATCTCAATACAGTGAGATATTAAAACAAGAAATAATGTTTAATTTTGGGTGAACTGTCCCAGTATCCCTTTAAGATTAAAAGTACATTTTCAAGCAATGACACTTTTGTATTTGTCAGTATTAGTTATGCATATTTCAACTATGATGACATTTGCTAAATTAAAGCAAGGAGTAGTACGATATTTTGCGGTCATGCAGTAATATATTGCAACTGAAAAAGGAGATCGTCTTTGGCTCAACGTAGTAAAAACACTTACATAAACGGATAACACAAGCCATCGTATGAAAAAAACAATAAAAAACAACTAAATATCACCGGTCAGCTTGAAAGTGGCACATTCATACAAATGTTTTTAGAGACTAAAATAAGAATACAAAAATATATTTATGCTTCCAAAGTAATTCATCCTTCATCGCCTAGTTTTTTGTTGTATGTGACGAGGTTACAGGTATCACTTTCTAACAGTAGACACTACAAATATGAAAACCAGCATACTTATTGTTTGTATTTGAAATGGTATGCAGCTCTTTGTGATCAAGATCAAGTATTATGACAGAATTGAAAAACCGCTTGAGAGGTCTTCATTATACCACTGAAGTTCTCCTTCATTGTGCAACAAATCAAATCAACTCAGTCTAAAACATATAAGGAGAGGTTTTTAAAAATCTGATTTGCATCTACTGAAGTGATTTATGCTCCTCAAACGTAGATGCCCTCAGGATTCAAACCTGATGAGATTGGACTGTGGAGTTCATGGATGCTGCCAGCCACTGGATGAGATGCGCCCGGTCGTTTCAGTGAGCCAGTTAATGCAGCAAAGTCTGGGAAATGAAAGAAAACAATTAAAGAGCTTTGTCTCACATTGCATTGTGCTTGGGATTGTAAAGATTATTTTAACTACAGTTTGTGCTAAGAGGAACTCAAGAACTCAAACAAAATTAGTGCAATCTTGACCAAATATTTCCAAAGATCTTTGCTTTATTCCAATAATGGTTGCTTGTTTGGAATATCACACCACCATACTACTATTTCTGTGGTGTATAGTATGGATACAATGCACAGAATATGCAAATACAACAGAGCACGCTGCTGTATCCCACAATGCAAACTTATTTCCAGTGTGATGACTAAGCTGGCAATAATATCATCTGTGGTTTTCACTCATTATTTTATCAGCTACAGGCTGCATTCAGTATGTTATATGGTAATATTCATATTAGACTTAGTATATTAAACTGTTTGGTAATGATTGCAGGAATAACACGTACAATACCAACTCTAACCACAAGGTGGTCTACAAATGGAAGGCTTGCAACTGCAATGTTATTTTTCTTCCAGGCTTGACGTCAGTAAAGTCAGAAAGAAACAGCATATTTCTACACTCGACAGAGTGCATGAGTCAACTGCTGCAACTATAATCTTTCACGGCACTGACGAAGCAGGAGCACACCAAAACTGCAGTGTTTCTGAATCACCCTCAGCCTTATGTATTTTACAGGAGAAGACTGTCCAACATGGACTTGATGTGGAAGTGAAAAGTTACTTGGCACTGCACTAAATTAAACCCAGATGTGGTCTGGCTATTAATGAACCTTGTAAAATGGGCTTGTTACTCATTATGGTTGAGGTCTTGTCTTCATTCATGTTGAGTCCTAACAGTATTCATACTGTGTGGAGCATAACCATGGGGCTTTAGATATATTGGCAATAAAAAAACAATACCTTTATCATCTGTTGTGTTGCTGGAGTCCTCATCACTGGGCTCCACGGGCAGAACCGTGACTTTGGTGCCTGTTTGTTGAATGAACTGCTGTAGGTTTACCTGCCTCAACTCTTTGGTAAGCTGCTCCAGTTCGTACTGACTCGCCTGACGGAAAGAGGGTGGAGAAGGTGCTAATGAAATGTTTGTGTAGCATTGCAACTGGCATTCAGCCTGCAGCAATGCACGAACAACGGGATATAAACAGGAACAATGCTCCAATGTACTTTCACAAAATTAGCTCATGATTCCAAACACATGCGTCATTTTTGCATTTACTGCAATCACAAGAATTGAAAAATGTTTTAGATACACCTCTGCTAAAAACCTAGCATGAATTCCATTGCTAGTTAGTGCCAGTTTGGTACTGGTCCAGTTGGTGTACCTTAGCCAGCCATGATGCTCACCATTTGTTGAGGCTAGTCAACCTGCATCAACGTTTTGCTGGTTTAACTGCTTAAGAAGACTTGAGGCGGAAACCAAAAGTCAAGGTTTGGCTGGTTGGCCTGGTCCAGTTAGTCACTGCTAGCAGATGCAGATATTTTTGGATGGCTCTCAAAAGCATGAAATGGAAATGTTCCCTGCTGCCTTTGACATCACAGCTTAAGCTAGTCACTAATGAAGGACTAATGATCGTACGTTCTTGTGGTGTCATCAGCTAATCGGCATGTTAACATGTCTTGACATCAAACTTAAGACAGAAATACACTACACAACTTTTATATCAGTACAGATTTTAAAACAACTTGGTATCCTTCACTTGCCGACTGGATACAGAAGAAAAACTGTTTATCATAGACTAAACAACGTACAAAGATGACAATACCGAATTATAAACATTAATCAAACGTGATTAATATCCTTCAAATGGATTGAATCATTGTCTGAGTCTGGGACCATCATTTCGATTTTATGTGAAATCTCTCAACTCTGACTGGCCATAGTCCAGTGACTTTCGGCAACTACAGTAGCATCCGCTCATCCAGACAGCAAATTAGAGCAAACGTTTTGTAGCGTATATCAGCCTTTAGTGCCCATGAACAAATATGGCTGAATTAATTTATGTTATTCTGGGGGATCCTGCACCACCAAAACAACTGGTACTGAGATGAACAGAAATCATTTAATGGTTTATCTTGTACACTAATTTGCAGCCAACTCACAATACAGTGTGTACAGAAAAGAATCGACCCCCTTTAAAAATATTCTTACATTTCAAGATTCAAGATTTCATTTGTCACGTACAAGTTATATGACATACAACAAGCAGTGAAATGTAGGTCTGGTAACACTTTTATATACATCTTATATCTTTTACTTGGATGTTGTAAGTTGCACTGAGTAAATACAGCTAGATAAAGCCAAAAACTGTGTCCGTCTTCATTTCAGGCTGCAAAGCAACAAAATGTGATTCAAAAGGGGTTGATTCTCTTCTATAAACTCTGTATACTGGTTAAAAAGAATCTTTTTAGTAAGAATCAGTGGCATAACACCACTGCTTACCCTTGCAGTCTTCAATTTAAAAATGTCATACTGATTACTCAGGTTTCTGTTTGTGAACCTTAACGTACCTGCCGTCTCTTGCATGACTCAGCCAGCGAGCGCTCCACTGCTCTTGAGCTGTTTTCAAGCTGGGCCGTGTGTTGAGCCAGAGCCTTGAGCTCTGATTTCACTCTCTGGAGTCTAGCCTTCACTTCCCCCTCACTGGCCTGCTGGCTGTCTCTGATCTCCTTATGTTGCTTTTGAGCCTCTATGCCTGCCTCTACGCCGTGCAGAGACATCAGCCGCTGTTCCAGATCCGCCTCACAGCCGCGCACCCGACTGCTCAACTCCTGGAGGTGCTCCTGCAGCTGCCTCTCGCTCTCCCGCTCAATCTCCAGCTCGGATGCCCAGAATTCTTCTTCCTCGATGTCTACCTTGTTCCTTCGCACCTGCTTTTCCAACCTTGAAACTTCCTCCATCATCTTCACATACAATTCATCGTCCTCGAGTCCAACTCTTTTCTCAGTCATCATTCGGAGCTCTGCCTCGTACGCCTCCGTCCTGCTGTCTAGAAACGAAAGTGTCTCCCTCTGCAGTCTCACCAGTTGGGTAAGGTCCTCCATTCTTTGGGCTGATACCCGGGGGGAGAGTGACGGCGAATTGTGGGGACTTTTTACTAAAACCTCTCGTTGTCTGGCACTGGTGTCACCGAGCCTTCCTCCACTAAGGATGTCCCTCAGACTGCGGGGCGCACCGGTGTAGGTCAGAGATTTGCGGCGTGGTTCACGCCGACAGAAGGACCGATCACCCGGAGCTCGGAGCTTGGCCATCAACGGAAGGCTCTGCCGATGCAAGCCACGCTCTGGGCCTCGAGAATTCAGACCTTCGGTTGAGGGGTACTCATTGAGAGATGGACCTGTGCGGTGTAGGATAAACTGCACGTCGCCTGCATACTGCCCCCAAGTGTTCAGTGAGGCCACCGGACTCTCGTGAGGAACGAGATGTCGCTCGGTGTCCCTCCATTTTTCAATCAGTGTATAGCGTCCTGTGCGACCTATTGAAAAGAATATCAATGAGAACTATCAATAAGACTGGAGACATAGATATTAAATGTGCTCTCTGTTATGTAGCACAATTGACTTCATGCTTAGCATCATGCTAAATTAACCGCTCTTTGTAAAACAAAACAGTCTGATTTACAATCTCATATTAGTGTACATACTTCCCAAACGTAGTATTACTTTAACCTGTTAAATGTCACCGTCCCGTATACAGGACGCCTAAATTTACTTCAATATATTACAATTATATCCTAATCTAATCATGACAAACTATATATCGTTGGAAAGGTCTAAGACTCCTAAATAGATATTTGACCACGTTTTGTTATTAAAAATTATGAAGGAACAGTAAAAGATTAATTTATAAAAAGAGTGCACCTCAAAACATATACATCATAACAGGAGTTCTGACCTTTGTCACAAAAAATCTACTCCGCTTCCTTTTTCCCTATCACATGTTTTAGTAATCATCATAAATTATATATCATTTGAAAGCTTATATACTCCAAATTCATCTTATGAAAACCATTTTGAAATCAGACACTGCGTTACCATGGAAATCGTACTTTAAAATATTTTAGCGTGGTCCTCCCCCTTAGTGGGAGGGGTCATATTCCAAATATATTACGGTCTTTTAGAATCAAAACTTTTCATAATCTTGACAAAATACATATCGTTGGAAAGGTCTGAGTCTCAAGATTCCATATTTGGTGGTTATAGACATAATATTGAGAGAGAAATTGATACATTTGTGACAAACAAATGCATCCAAAAAATTCAATGGAGTTTAAATGACACCCGGTGGCTTTTTGTGGTATAACGCCTAAACAAAATTGCATATGAACCTAAATTTTTTTTTATATCAACTTCAAATTTGGAACACAACTTATTGAGATATATGGCTTTAATTTTATAGCAATTTTGGATTAAAACATATTTTATAAAATATTTATTTTATATAAAATATAATAAAAATAAAATAATAAATCTATTTACAGTAAATATAAACTTTTATAACTTTTTTATGCTTTCATTTTTTTAAATGATTTCACTTCTGCAATAATCTGCAGATTGTCTTCTTTAAAAAGAGACCAACCTTTATTCAAAAGCGTTTATGAATTATAACAATTTAAGTGTGAATAGTGTACTTTCACGTGTATGTTAAAACCTTTTTAATGAAAAAAAAAATAAATAAAATAGTGTAATTCTTGTTTAAATCTGTCATGTTATGACTTATATCATTGTTATGTGAATACACAATTATATTAAGGATGTTTTTTCCAATCTCGTTCCACCCTCTTCCGCCCATCATTTCCTGTCCTTTTCCACTACCATATTTGCTTTAGGGCAAAATGACCAAATAATTCTTCTTCATCTGATTAGTGAACTTCATTTGAAGATACACATTTGAAAGAGTGAACTGTGATTCTTCCCTCTGTAAAACATACAGATTACTCCCAAAACTGTGAAAGAAAATGGAGGTGTTCTTAAGAGTTTGTTCTTTCTTTCAGTAGAATGAGTCAGATTTTCCATGTCAGTGGGCACTTTGGTTGTGCCAGCACGTTTCTCCCTCATACGAGAGGGGGGTTTGAGATTATACTAGTCTGAGTGCAGATGAAAATAGAATCAAACGGTGACGTCAACCAAAAGAGGTTTGAATCAAAAACAAATTGCTTTGGGTCCCACTGGTGATGTAATTAACTGAAATCAGCTTTGTTGACCATCTCCTTGAAACTCCTTAAAATATGCCTGTTAAACTTGGAAAGTCAGTACAAACTCTCTGATACTTAATCTTCTTTACAATTATGAAAGGGATGATGATTACTCAATCAACCTGGATGCCAGATGGTTTCAACATTACTGCGAATTTATGGCACATCTGTGTTAGCAACTATAGCTTCCATGATTTAAATCTTCCAAACCATTCCATTATTTTTTATTTTTTTGTAGTTTAAGCTATTTTCCAGTTAAGAGCTTTTGACAGAAAAAGCATGACAGAATAGCATGACAGAATTGTCCATGAATGTTTTTGTCATATTGTGTTAGTCCTTGTGTGTTGGGAAGCCTGATACATTTTGGTGGATCAGTTTGTTCAGTGAACTACCTATGCATTTGAGCCATAATTAAATGTCAGTCCTAAATTCACACTTTATTGACCTAATACCTCTCTGACTCTTGGGTAGAGGTCTGCTCAGCAGAAGTGTGCATCAAAGGTGCATAGTGGTTGCAAAGGGGCGCTCGTGGGCCAGACCTAAAATGACAAATGGGACCCCCTTTCGAGCATGTGGTAGTCATTGAAAATCTGCAAGACCACAAGTCTATATGAAGTGTGCCTTCTGGGACTAAATAGTATTCCCAAAAGTCTATGCGCTGTGTTTTAAGTTTTCCCGCACTACAAGCAAATTTAACGTCGAGTTCACGCCAGCGACAGCAACAGATATGTGCTGCATTTTACTCATCATTAGCTAATTTCAAGATCAAAGACTGAAGAGCGTGGCATCAGCACTCGCAAAATAATTTCGTCTCATTACTTTTAATGAGGACGATTGTGTGTTGAGCGTCAACGACTTACTTTGTTTCACTGGCAGTTTGCATGTCGGCTTGCTGAAGAGATGCTCATTGCTCAGCTACTGTGTTGCATTAGCGCTGTCATATCTGACTATAACATGATATATACCCAATAACTTGCTCTCACACTTTTATTGTATTTTTTATTTTTTTTTTACATTTTAGGAGGAGTTAAATATACATATGTGGTTTCAGCAATCACATGCATTTACACTTGTCCAGTTTCATCAGGAATGCATTTCAGACCACCTCCTGAAGTGGTTTGAGTAATCAGACTTACAGTAAATCTAAGTCTCTAAAGTGTTTCGGAGGGCATTTAGTCCTTGGATATATTAGTAGTGGCCGATATAGTTTTTTTGAAAGCCAATGCCAATATCTTGGAAAGCAGGATGAACATTTAATTTCACAAACCTTGCAAACTCAATCAAATCCAGCGGTGGGATCTTGTGGAGTGTGTATTTTTATCCAGCTTGATCACGTGTTTTCTGTGTGACGGTCGGTCCATGTGAATTGAATTCTTTAAACTTTAAACTAGTGATTTCAAATTATGCTGTGCTGTATGCATTTGCCCTCTGTCGTATTCATGTCAGTTTCACTGTGCTGTATGTACTATATTTGAAAAATATGATTCCCAATGCACACAAAACTCCCAGAATACAGAGTCCCCATTGGTTACAGTGTCTTTTTATTAAATATTTATTTATTTGTGGAAAAATACTATAATCTAAAGTATATGTATGTTTGTTTTACACATTTCTTTTAATCCATTGTCAAGTTATTTCTAATTTCTTAAATATTAATAATTTTAAAAAACTACATTGGCTATTGGCCCCTCACTTTCCAAGATATCGGCATTGGCTGTCAAACAACACTGATCGGTCGACCACTTATACTTTGTAAACATCAATTCCTTTGTTTAACCATTATATTGGATTATTAGAGAGACTTTTATCTGTCTTAAACAGAACTGTTAACAACGACAGCGAACAAGAGGGAGAATGTGAATGCTGTGCACTAAGGCGATACCTTTCTCAGCGCCATCAAAATAAAAGTCTGAGCATTAAACACATCAGCCAAGCAGAAAAAGTTATCGACCAAGGAAGATATATACTATGTACATATTAGGTATCCGATTTGAGAAAACGCATGAATTGATATATATTAGGTATCCGATTTGAGAAAACGCATGAATTGACCAGGTGTAAACAGTCCCAAATATTTAGATAATACTGCCACTTATAACCATGGTTTCCATACATAAATATCAGTTAGGATATATTTGTTTTAATATTTCTGTTTAGTGTAGAGTTTAAGTTAGATAATGTCTAATTTGTTGAGTCATACTAGTTTTAAACAACATGAGAGTAAATAATGAGTTTTCTTTCTTACGTGAACTACTATGAATAATTTTGTAGCTTAACCTATTGCAAAGTAGCTTCTCCAACACTTTTTTTTTTAATATGAAGGACTGAATTAAAAGAGCTACTTCATAATAAGAGTCTCCCTACCAATTGCTTGAGCCAGAGCGATGACCACTTCCTGGCAGGTGGTGGCCTCTGTGACCCCACAGATCACACGCTGAACTCCATCGACCCACACCTTCAGCTCCATCCCGGGTCAAACTCTGGAGGGTCTGGGGCTGCTGGTCTGTGACGTCATACCGTCCTGCTCTAGGGGTCCAGCGGCACAGCCGTCATCCCCTAACGGCAACTCTGCAAAAACCAAAACACGGGTTAGGAAACACCTGGGAATGATATATACTTCTCACTGCCTTGTGCAGATGTTCTCATACTACAAATTGTGGACGTCTGAGATGAATTTGATCATTGACTGGTATTTCGTTTAGCAAGTCTGTTCATCACACAAAGCAATTTTTAAGGCGCCAGAGGGATTTAAATATCGCGCATATGGATCACTTTTGGTGTAATTTTCTGAGCTTTCTTATGTTTAATAAGGACAGCAAAATGAGTTGGAACGACAAGAGGGTGAGTAAATAATGACAAAATGGCCATTTCGGTGTGAACTATCCTTTTAACACTATTGTTTTGCTGCTTTATTTTCTTCTGTAAATGCAAATGATTTGTTCCCCATAAGATTTGTCTTTTTGTTCTCAACTGAGAGAACAAAGCTTAAACAAATACCCATTAACGTTACAATAATCTGAAATGCATCTGTCTAGGAACAAAGACAAGTGTTATAATGAGAGCATTTCCTAATCAGGAAAGCTTTGTAAAAGGAAATGGTTGTGCTATTAGCAGGAGACCTCTGAGCTTCCAGATGGACATGTTTCCTTCCTCAGATCTCTGACTAGTTGAACAATCAACTTTTGTATTGCATGTAACAAAGAAACAAGATACTGCTGTCTAAAAATGATTCTGTATCTTTGAAACAACAGCTTACACATGGTCCAAAAATAGCCTTTTTTCCAAGAAACAAATCTATGAATCAGTGTCTTTTGTGGAGGTGTGCTGAAGGTGTGAAGAGGAGGAGGATGACATGAAAAACAGTTGGCCGCAGTGTAGACGTCCTGCTACAGTGAGACCAGCTGGACCTCACATTATGTTCCTCCCACTTGAACAGGTAGAATTTTAGGACGATGGGCTGGCAGCCATGCACGCCGGAGCATATCTTCAGATTTGCTGAGAAAATTCATAAGCTCTCAGTTTATTCGCTCAGCAAAGAGAGAGTTACAAATACTGTGATGTAAAAGAGTCTCAGACTGGCATAAGGTCTACTTGCAGATTTACTGAAGAAAGTGCAATAATAAACCAAAGCAAAAATATAAATATCCAAAGTCACTGAATATATTTCAAGCTTTACAAATGAGAACATCTTTTTAAAACGAGTAGAATTCAGTAAGACAGCGGAGTCATCCAGAATATACAGAGCTCTCCGCATGCATGTTAGCAGTTAAAAGAGCCAAAAAGAGGTCTGAGTCCATTTACAAGTCCAGGGACTAAGAAAGCCTGCTTTAATAAAAAAAAAAAAAAAAAGGTAATTATGTCTGTTTCCCATCATTCCTAGTTCAATTTTTAGCCTGCCGTTTCACTGTAAATATCACAATGTGACTTCCTTTCTTATTATCAATAATATATACCTCATTTCATCATTTTACCCAAACAGTTATATATGAATTTTTAATAATTAATTAATGGTTAAATTGACAGTATCAGTTTTATATACAGTATTATGAATACAATATTTTGTATAAAATTCACAGGCAAGTTCAATTGGTTGTCACTTTGTGCAAAAATTTGTATCGATTGTCTTTGTGTTTGACTATACAGCTGCTGTTTTGTTTCTCATTAATATATATGTGTGTGTGTGTGTGTGACCCTGGACCACAAAACCAGTCTTAAATCGTTGGGGTATATTTTTAGCAATAGTCAAAAAAAAAAAAAAAAAAACTTTTATGGATAAAAAGTTTACGATTTTTCTTTTATGCCAAAAATCATTAGGATATTGAGTAAAGATCATGTTCCATTAAGATATTTTGTAAATTTCTTACTGTAAATATATCAAAACTTAACTTTTGATTAGTAATATGCATTGCTAAGAACTTCATTTGGACAAGTTTAAAGGCGATTTTCTCATTATTTTAATTTTTTTGTACCCTCAGATTCCAGATTTTCAAATAGTTGTATCTCGGGCAAATATTGTCCGATCCTAATAAACCATACATCAATGGAAAGCTTATTCATGTAGCTTTCATACACTGTATAAATGTTGTTATACATTTTTATACACATTTTGTTGTTGTTGTTAACATAAACTAACAATGACAAGATAATCCATAGTCTCCTTTTATTTTTTAGTATATTCAGGGCATTTTTATTTTCGTCCATTCCCTCTATTTCTTTGAAGAAGTTCTGATATCAAAACAAGTCCATTCTTTTCATCTGTTCATTATGTTTATAGAGCCTTGAGTTTGGCTCCGGAGGAGGGACAGGGATGATTTACTGACTGTATGGGGCACTATGCTGGAAAAGTAATGCACTGCAGCAGCCAAAGACCACAGCATCAAGACAGATCTCCTCTCTGAATGAAATTCTACACCCGTCCTGCGCTAATAAAATCTGCAAGCACACAAAATAAGGCATTAACCATAAAAAAATCAATGTGCAGTCCTCATAGGACAACCCTTTGGGACTAAAAACCAAGTTGTTAAAACATATAATTATTCAAATTTTTTCAACAGAATTAGCTCAAGATCCTTGGTAATTAAAAATAAATGAAAAAATTAACAAGCTGATCTGGAAATCTTACACAGATAAAATTCATTCATGATGCACCTTGAAAAACAGCTTTAAAATGAATCCATTTTTATCCAAAGCAGCTTACAGTTTTTTTTTTTAAACTTTACTTTATCAGGACATGTTTCCAAACCATGACCTTGAAGTTGTTATTGTCACCCTCTACCATTTCTGCAACAGTAACCATCTTGTTTGAATACAATATATAATAATACTTTGCATTAAACAGTCAAGCCATTATTTCCCAGAATTACCCAAGAGAAAAAGTGTCTTTTCACTTGCTTTTTTCAACCCTGTATAAGGGAGTACACTGAATATCTCTGGTTTAGTGCAGAGACATATGGTGCGGTGGAACCCCTATAACAGCTCTTCTATCTGAGCCAAAATGGAAAAAAAAGAGAGCTTATAACAACAAAACCAAATAGCTACTGGAGTCGATGTGGAGTTCTTGCCAAATTTCTAATTTTTGATTTATATATGGTTTGGAATCGTTCAGAATCCAGGCTGCCAACGCAAGGACATTCAAATCAGATTTAAGAATGGCTCATAAATTTATACGATATAAATGAATAAAAAAAAAATCACACTTTTGGAATTGTAACACAACATTGACTCAACACTGAATTATGTTTTTTTTTTTACATGATGCATTTCATTTTCTCCCCATTTTGCCCTTCTGTGAGCAGATAAGTGTTTTGTCCTTCATTTTTACTACCCTTTAGTGTCTTTGAGAACAGATGGAGCCCTGTAGCTGATAGTCAGATGCATTGTGGTGCCATTATATGTGTCCTTTTTCCAACTAGCGCAAAAGTGGCCTGCAGCCGACTCTATTCTGACATTTTTGCAGGAGCGATCACTGAGGCAAAGAAGCCCAGTTAACGGATGACTTCACATCTGCTGCATATATATTTGACTGAGTGAACCAAAAATACAAGGGAACCAAGATTGTCCAATCAGACATTGTACAAAATGCAATATCAAAACATTTGTTATATAAAGGTACACTGTGCAAGTTTTTGACTTTATAACATAAAAATACCATGGTATGTTTGCAGATATTTAAGAAACATGCCAAGTTAACATAGTTGTTTATCTGAACAACAATGCTACAGTCAGTTATTCTGTTTTGAAAATGTGCATTCTGTGTCAGAATATCTATTTTAGTTTTGGTCTGTGTGACTCCACCCACTGCAAGTTTACCCGAATGTATTTTAGCACCCCGGGTTGCCAGTTGGTGGAAAACATACAATGTATTTAAATTCAGTCAAGGAAGCTGCCAAATTATTGACAATAATTATGTGACATAAACTTGTACACATTCACTTACTTGACTTTTCCCAAACTATAATGTCGGACTAAAATATATTGAGTGCAACTTTATGATTCATACAAATTGAAATATGACTTTCCATTGCATCTAAATTTTGTAGGACTTGTCGCCATTTTAGCTCACATTGTCCGGTGATTTATTAAAGGGCATACTTGCCTGCAAAACATGATTTTTTAGTTAATAATTTTTAACACTGCATTTGCAACACTAATAAGTAACATCATTTTATTGGCATTAGTAACTGTTATCAAATAACATAAATATAATTTACTGCGTTACCAGGAAAAGTAATTAGCTTACAGAAACGTATACCCAACTCTGGCCACGAGACACATCCGAGTCAAGCGTGGAAATTGAGAAGTACAACATTTGGCATTTTGAACGGTTTTGTTCAGGCCTTAATCAGGAAGAGCCTGTGCTGAATTTGATTGCTGCCCCACCATGAGGACTCTAATCAATCATCTGCACATCATGATGAGTACAAGCGATCACTTTAGTTGGTCTAAATCGAGCTCTGCAGAAGTTAATCAAGCACCATTTGTGAATGTCACAGTGAAGCACTTGGGAACTGACTGTCCATTTATTGAAGCCATTTCTGGCTTCCTCATGATGACATCATTCCACTTGAAAACTTTGGGCCAGATTTACTAATGCAAACCCTGTTTTGGCATTAAAAAACTACTTTCAGGATCTACTAAAGACACAATTAGCAATGTAAGGCATCAGAGTTGTTCTGACCTCATTGCATACGCATTTGTAGGAGTTTCCATTTCAGACGCAAAGTTTATGGAAGAAGAGTATTTAAGTCATGCAAGGTGATTTACTAAGGTTTGCAATAGTCAGATTACCCCCCCCCCCCAAACAAAAAGCAGGTCTTAACCCATATTGTAACTGTGTTGTTAGTAGATTACGCACACCTATTTATCAGGTTTGTTTCTATATCTTTTATCTATATTTTAGTAGCATTCAGACCAAAAGTACTAAGTGAAAGAAACTCTTGCACCATGAACTGTGACAGAGGTTGTTGTTTGCAGACAGAAAGCAGGAAGGAGGTATAAATTCCAGCAGCAGTGATTTTGTGAGGTTTCTAAGGCTAATCTCAATGTACTCTGCTGAGTAATATCCTCTTACCATTGCTCATACTTCTGACTCAGGCATATGAATTTTCCCTCAGGAATCAATGAAGTAAGGTACCCAACATTTTCCCGCCAATTTTACTGTATTCCTTGTCCAACGTTGTGTGTAAATATAAACAACACATTTCATTTCAACCTGCTTATTAAAAATATTTGGCAAACACTTCTTCCTTATGCTTTGTCCGTGGCTAAAATAAGAATTTGTGGTGCTTGCTAAGACAAACAAAATCTATAACTACTCAAAAGTTATCATTGCTTAAACTTTGGATGGAATTTCTGGATGCAGGTTTTTGTATGGGCACTTACATATTCTTCAGGAAAAACTCAAGATTTGACAGATTCAAAACCTGCATAAAAACTGAAATAAAGGACAACAAAAAATAAAACATCCTCCAAATGGGAAATTAACACAGCGTATGTCCGACAAAACCTTACCTTTGGATGTTAAGAATCAAGTGAGCTCTTGGTAGAGGCTAAACCTCAAAGTCATTAAAGATAGGATCAATGATCAACAAATGAGACAAGATTTGAGGTCTTTCCAAAACCAGAGAGAAAGAGTTAATTTCCTGAGTAATGATGGTGTGCTGTTACTATTGCTGAGCTATTTTGGATTAACCTTTTATTCTGCTTATGCTTGTGCTAGCTTGCCATGCTACATGTAATTACTAGTCATTTATGCACTCTCCCATAATCAGTTGCAGGCCTGGGCTGAAACTGTTCCAAGAGTAAAAACACTCCAAGAAACACTTAGACAGACAGACAGACAAGTGTGAAATTAATCCAGATTTAATAGTGACGCAATTACTTTGTACAATGAACAGATTGAAATGTACTGTCAAACCTCAAATGACCAAATGGGGGGCTGAGGTATGAGGTTGATCAATGTTTTGATTCAAGAGTGATTAAAGCCTTAAGTGCAAAGTCTACTTCGGTTTTTACGAGTATGCGAGGGTCAGCGTACAGTGCGCATGACGCAAATTTGGTCAGGAGAATCTTACACAGTTACCGTCGTGAGATAGCAGCAACTTTAGTTTGAAAGTCTACAAAGAAATTTTCATCTGTCATAATTTCTGGAGAAATATAGCACAGCTGGAGTAAGATTAACTTTTCTAGAGCGCATTTGTCGACCTTGTACATTCGCGCACTCTATCAAATCCAGTATAGATTATAAGCAAGTGTGCACATAAAATACTGAAGTATACTATGGGCTTTACATTTCCATCTGTTCTTCACAGAAAGTGAATGTGTTACTTCAAACAGATTGTATTGTAACACTGCACTATTATTTTATTGCACTTTTTTATTACATTTGTATTTTTGTATAATTGCTTTTTCTTATTTATCAATAAAGTTTCGTTTTTGAATCAAACAATTAAAATTCATGAATGAAAATGTTTTCTTCTTTTTTTTTACTTTAAGGGCCACTGTATAGTGAAGTTACTGAAAAGATTAGCAAGTGACTAATGCTTTGTTGAGCCTTGAAGGCATGTAGGTGGTTATCCGAAGACTTGGGCCTTGATTTTACACCATGAAAACTGATAGCATTGAGGTTACACATTCCACGCAGCTGAACGCTGAAGGAGATAAGATGTTTCTAGCCCACAACCTCACGTTCTCTAATCAAAGACTTGCATTTGTAGTCATCGTCCTTGAGTTAAATGGCTAAGAAATGCTATTTTTAACATGGTAGGATTGGATAATAAAGTTCAAATGTTTTTTTGTTTTTTGTTTTTTTATAGAAGAACTGTTTTCCCTGGTATTCTCTTTTATGAGCTATGGCAGAATTGGAATATATTTTAAACCTTGTGTAACTTTTCCGAGGGAAAGTTAAGGTGCAACTCAAATGCAGAGTAAACAAACAACACCACTACACCATCAAACTGAACAACGAAAGACCTACCATCTGCCAAACACAGAGGACAACTGTGTCCTCACCAAATCTTCCATCTGGGACGACGGAGGAAGGAAAACAAACCTTCCTTCCCCTCCCCAGTAAAACAATAACCTGAGGTTTTGGAAGAAAGTGAGTGAATTCACAGTTAAATCTCCAAATCTTGCTTCTAAACCCCCTGGGTGTCCTGCGATGAACTTTGCTACTGTACGCTTGATTCTTTCACGTAGTTTAGCACATTTAGCCTGTAAGAGTAAAAACAATGAGGAGCTTTCATGGAAGGCAACAGGAAAACAACGCTTCCCTCAAAACTATGAAGGGAATAAAACCATGCCAGGTTTTAAACAAAGTCCTTCTCTAAGGATTTTAGATGGCAAGAACAGTCTACCTACTGTGGTTTTTAACTACGCTCTTGTAAATCTCAGAGTTTGTCGAGTCCCAAGTCTCAGCTGAGGTGCTTTAATACACTTCAGAATAAACGTCTCCTCCAAAACCTACCTCCAAACTCACAGCTAGGACGCAGACTGGCAGAATCGCTAACATCTGGATGGCACGTTTCGCTTGATATAATACTGCCTTTGTTCTTTTGCCATGGTTGTGACCAGCAGGCAAGCTTTGAAGGACCAGCCAAAAACTGAGTTACGAGTGTACTGGATGAAGTGTCAATGTGACTAAGTGGTTTATTAATAATCTCTCATGATCTTACCACTTTTGGTAAAGTATTTATGCATTCCCACGCTAAAGCATTTTGCATACTTTTGTGGCAATACAAAAATGCACTCGAGATGTTTTTTTGATTGAATAGTATTTAGCAGTAAATAGCCTACATGATATAAGATATAACCAGATGATTGTAAATCTCCATAATCTTTGTTAGAACCACCAAAGCCAGTATTATCTATTGCATTGTATGACGTGTAGCTATTCTACATCCCATACACAAATTAAAAGTGCATTAAATAATGTTTTAATAGCTAGATAATAACTGGGTTTCGTAGTAACCATATACTGCATCAAATAAAAGTTTAAATTGTCAAACTTACACATAGGCTACTCATGTTTTTTAAGCAGAATGATCCTTCAAATATCAGTAATTGAATAAAAATAGTATTGCAAAAATCTGAAAATAATAAAAGTTGAGAGACTTTACAAATAAAATAACCCAAATCTACCATCTCTATATTGATATACTGGTTAAAAATTAATTGCATCCACATTTAGAGGACAAAAAAGGAGCAGTGACTTTTGATTCAGATTTTGATTTGATTAAGAAACTCACATCTTGTGTTGATGTCAATTGATATGATGGTCTGCATACAGAATACTAAAAAAAATAAAAAATAACGTTCTGTTTTAATATTGTTTTCTTTTAAGTTAAATAAAACATTAATGATTGTGTTATTCCGTTAAAACGTTAGATCTGAAAATGAAGACAAAGTTAAATCATGCAACTAAATATTTCAGATTGTCTTGCTGAATGCGTAATATAGGCTAACTGCTGTTTTTAAGTTACATTAATTAATAATTCGGTTTTCCGCATGAAAAATCTGTACATTCTTACCTTTGTGATTAAATGTAGAAAAACACTGATCCACTTTTTGTCCGAGTCGATGTTACGATGACCAAAGTTTGTAACGTTGCAATAAACTATAAGGACAATGTAATATTCAGGGGTTTTCTCTGCATTAAGCTAAATATAAACGAACTGCTGTTATACTTTGTATTTTTTTACAGCGCAAAAGACTGAGAAAATTTGCGGATTTCATCCGTAAGTATCACCGCCCCACAGAAAAAAAGTTTTCCCACTGTGTGTTGCAGTCAGTCCATCCGAGATAGACTGTGGAAAACACGATCGTCTCATCTACTCGCCGTATTCTGTGAAGTCCCGCCCTCAATCTCTTAACTGTCCAATCAGAGACCGCTTTGTGAGGCTCCTATTGGCCCATCTCGTCGCAGGAGGCGGGACTTGTGTGAATACCGTTCTCTTCCTCAAGAGGTCAGTCGACGGCCCAGAAAACCAAAGCCTCCATTGAGCTGCATTAATCTGGACCTTTTTTTTTTTAATTGGATATATTTGCACAATAAGGACTGTCAGTTAAATAATTTAAATTATTAATCATTAAATTAAAAATAGCCCCACTAGTCTCTGTTTAAATACTATTATTTAACAAGAAACGGTTATGATTTGGAAATCCTGTCAGCGCTGACAAATGTTACACGCAACACGTGGGGTTCCAAAGCGGGTTTAATAATGATTTACAGAGTAATGACGCTTAAAAAACTTTAATAAGGATAAAAAAAAAGAAAAAGGAAAAAAAAACCTTCAAAACAAAAACCATCTAAATACAGCAAAAACAGTTTGACGCCATTATTGAAACTAAACTTCAGTTAGAAACCCGTGGAAATGCTGACACCTTGTGTCTTTAGCTTTTTTTTATTGAATCTTGTAAAATTAATATGGAAATTATTTATTCAAAGTTTATAATTATTTAACATATGTTTATGTATGTGTGTTTGTGTGCATGCATATATATATATATATATATATATATATATATATATAGATATAGATATAGATAGATAGATAGATAGATAGATAGATAGATAGATAGATAGATAGATAGATAGATAGATAGATAGATAGATAGATAGATAGTTGTATGAATGTATATATGATCAAAATAATAGACATACTAAAGTCGTAAATCTTTCACTTTATTTTTCAGCACTCTCGTGTTGCAAAATATTTTGTATTAGTAGATACTTTGTAATAACTTACATTATAATGGAAATATATGAATAATAATTAAAAGTGAACTCAAAATTAAAATATGTAGGGGGAATTTCAAACATAATGTATGCAATCATGTAAGCTTTTTCTTAGTAAAATATTTGTGGAACTCTAGTGATGTATTTTGAAACTAATCCAGCCCTGATATTAATGTTCATAATCATTTAGTGAATTTTCTTTGCCTGTAAGTCATATTGTTTTTGGTTACAATATAAATGATAATTTTGTGTATGTGATAAATAATTGTGATAAATGTATTATTGTAAACTAAAACATCTCTTCACAAACTGTTAATACAGAAATGCAGACATACACATATTTTCAATCTTGACAGTTTTTATGAAAGAAATAAAGCATTACATAGAAACAATAATAATAAATAATAATAATAATAATAATAATAATAATAATAAACAATTTAAATATATATTTATTTAAAAATGTTCCCTATATATATTATTTACTTTGTATGCTTTGTTTCAAAATTATGTGTATCTGTTAACCGTATTTACATTAAATGTCAAAGAAGAAAACTAACTTATAAAGTATCAAGTCATACAATAAACATCTAAGCCGAGTAATTTGTATTAGTCAGTCGATACCGTAGACGATTGGCTCCTCGCACCCCGTATACAAAGCCCTGAATTCTGACTGACAGGTGAAACATCCAATACGATTAAACATACGCGATGACGCACGCACGTACACGTTCCGGTTATATTTAGGGCCTATTTAAGCAGCAAGCCAGTCTACACCAACACTGCTCTCAGCGCTTGTCAAAAGCCGGTCTTTGCCCAGTATCGAATATGTTGTGGCACCTTCTCGTGTGCTATTACACTCTAAACTAAAGTGCATTCGTTATCCGTCGTATAACCACATTTAGCCTTTAATCATTGGTGTTGTTAGCCGGTCAGTTATCGATCAAGCCCTCCGCCCTGCACAGCTCATTGAAAGGACACCGATCGGGATTATTTGCACCTACAGATGCTTCGTCTATTATAATGCAAGATGCATGCTGATGCTCGGAAGTGGTTGCTCGACTGCGTATTACTCGTCCTTTTAACCTCCTCCACCTACTGAAAATAACCGTAAACAGCTGAAAATCGTTGATATTTTGGGGTAAGTGATCATTTAGGTGGACGCAACAGTGTGTCCGCCCATATCTGTATGAAGCACAGCCTCCGGGCGCAGGCCATGTAGCCTGGAAAGAACAGAATTCAGCCCTATTTTTTATTATTTTCCTGTTTGAAAAAAATAAATTAAAAAATTAAACTCTCTGACGGGAATGTCAACGGATATATGCGCTTTATACACGCTCTTTAAATGGATAATAACATTAATGCAAGGTCATGATATAAGACGCTTTTCAGACGCGGAACTTACAAACAAACCCAGAGTAGAGATAATAAAAAAAAAAACTATTTTAACGTGTGTATTAACAGTCACGACCACTCATGTACATATAATGCTGAACATTGGTTAAACGTGAGCTTTTGTGTGTGTATATATTTTGTTCCAGTGTATTATTGGCATCGCACGCCCAAGTTAAACTCAGGCCCTGCGATACAATGCGTTGAACTATAAAGTACTTATTAACGATTCACTCATTTTAACTTGAGTTCAAATCTAATACACACTTTATTACACACAACATAAATCATATAAACTCAAAAAGATACATACAATACTTTAAGGTTGGTTTTTAGTAAAAACGATATCAAATCGTAGTATAGTGTTGCAGTCTGTGAGTCTTTAACCCCTTAACTGTCACCCCCCATTTTTTAAATGGGCATTAAAGTGCACTATCAAAACTTAAATTGCTGTAATTTATGAACCCTTTTTGGAATATAAACCTAAGGTTGGTCTCTTTAGAGAATAAAAATAGCAGATTTTGGCAAAAGTGGAATAAAAAAATTGAATTATCAAAAAGTTATTGAAGTTTAAATGTACTGTAAATAAAATGCGCTATATTCATTTTATTTATTATAAATATTTTACGTAACAGGTTTTACTCTAAAATTGGTATAAAATTAAAGCCTTGTGTCTTAATAAATTGTTACAAATTTGAAGTTGATATGAAAAAAATTGATGTTACTTTAAGGTTTTATTTGGGGCATCATACCACACACAGCCAGTGGGAGTTATCAAAACTGCTTTGAATTTTGCTTAAAGAATTTTGAAATATGAAATCCTGAGACTCAGACCTTTCCAATGATATGTTTGTTGCCAAGTTTATGAAAAGGTTTGATTCTAGTAGACCATAAAGCATTTTGTAATATGACACTGGACCCTGCCCACTAAGGGGGAGGAGACTGCCAGTAGATATTAAAGTACCATTTCCATGGTAACACAATGTCCGATTTCAAAATGGTTTTCACAGAATGAATCTTGGGCTTCTAAGCTTTCAAATGATATATGATTTATGATGATTTCTAAAAAGATTTTATAGAGAAAAAGACAATAACAAAAAAGAGTGCCAAGCGTCCCACAGGTGGGACAGTGTCGGTTATGGGGTTTTAAATTAATCGATTTTAAATTCCAATAAAGAAAAATCCAAGTAAAAAGTATTCTAGAGGATTAGTTTATAAATGTATAACTTAAAATTGTTACATTTGTTTTCGCATCGTTTATCACCTGTTGAATTGATTCGGTTTACTGTAGATTAATTGGTTTTGAGTTATTGTAACGAAAAGTGAGAAGTAACGATTATACTCATGATTTAGTTATAGAGTAGCAGCAGGTAAGATGATATGATCTTCATAACATGTCAAATCATGCTAGTCTATAATTCGTTATGTGTTGAATCCGTCTGAGTCTGTTTATATTACTGGTTTTATTTAGTTGTACTAATAAAGTGATTCGACGAAGAAAATCTATTGTAGAGATGATGAATGATGTAGGTGTTATAAATGCTCCTACAACAAAATAATTTCAAACCATAGAGAACTGTAGTATTCCTTTATGGATCAGTTGATTCAGTGCCATTTTGATTATTTCTAGAAAATAAAATTTTCCCCTTCATACTTGTGTCTTGTTGCTATGTTGTATTGTTTTCTATGTGAAACGCATGTTGAAAACCACTGAAACAGAATTTCCCCAAGGGGATAATAAAGGTACTACTACTAATGTATTAATAGTGGTGTTTAAATGCTGTTTTTGGGTCAGTCCATTAGACCTGGCATTTTAATTAAATGTCAACGTGCCAGACTTTTCCAGTCTTGCCTTACTGTAGGATGCTGTGGTGTAATGGTTAAAAATCTGTGTTGGTAGCTGAACGGTTGTAAGTTCAAACCGTAAAGGCTTTATCATTGTACTATCACTGTCAATCCCCTTGATTAAGTTAGTCTAACCCTAGGTTACACCAGCACACTGAATCTGAAATTAGTGAAGGTGCTTTGGATAGTAGCAGCAGCTAATTAACAATTATTTGAAGTCCGGTAAGTATATCAAAGCTGGTGCTGCAAAAGTCTTTAACTGCTCATGGATTTGAATCTTTTTTTTCATCTGCAGGTGAAGAATGACAGAATATAAGCTTGTGGTCGTAGGGGCGGGAGGCGTGGGCAAGAGTGCTCTCACCATCCAACTCATCCAGAACCACTTTGTGGACGAATACGACCCAACCATAGAGGTGAGGCATGTGTCACCCACATGTGATTTATGTAAAAAAAATCTACTATTAAAGATTCAAGACTGATCTGGTTATTCTGGTTTAAAAGAAGGTGGATTCCAGATTGAAGGCCATTGTGTCTCTTACCTTTCACTTTTCTGGCTTGGCACCCTTCTATGTTTAGTTTACAAATTTACATATTTCCAAATAAGTTTTTTGTTTGTTTGCTTGCTAGCTCTCTCTCTCTCTCTCTCTCTCTCTCTCTCTCTCTCTCTCTCTCTCCCTTGTATAAAATAAACAAACTAAGAAAAACTTTAGGTTATTTTTAAAGTCAGCTTCAAACAGCATTCACAACCTATTTATTTATGTGATGTGTCCTATCAGAGGGGGGAAAAATGAAGGACAGAACTTTTATTTTTACTCTGGGATTGGTTGATTGGGTAAGAAGAGCAGTTGTTTGGTCTTGTAGTTTTGTAATTGCTTTTTAGATGTTTTGTAATAGTTTTGAAGTTATTTTTAGATGTTTTTGTAGTTTTTTTATTTATTTTTTATTGTTTTTTAGATGTGTTGGTATGACTTTGTAGTTTTTAGATGTTTTATAGTTGTTCTTTAGATGTTTGTTTTGTAGATGTTTTGGGATGATTTTGTTGTTTTTAGATGTTTTATAGTTGTTTAGATGGTTTTGTAGATGTTTTGGGATGATTTTGTTGTTTTTAGATGTTTTATAGTTGTTCTTTTAGATGTTTTTTTTTTATGTTTGTTGTAGTTTTGACGCAAAATGACTGAGGCAAATTTCCTTTGGAATAATGTGCTAAAGAACTAGAACATGCAATACAAATGCTGAAGAAAATCTTTCTAATTTTAATTTTGTGTTGACCTGTAAACCCTTTTATCTAGACTTAATTTACACACAAATGATCATTTTAAAACTCAAACGCTATTTTTGCCAACAAATACCATTGGTTATTTTACAAATGTCAGGTTTTTGATATCATTTTGGGGATATTTTATGCTTGGTATTATTGTTGTGCATTGATTTTACAGAACCAGTGTAGCTTGGTATTGTTATACTGTTCAACATGCTCAAAAGGTCATTTCACTTGTGCAGGACTCCTACAGGAAGCAGGTGGTGATTGATGGGGAGACGTGTCTGTTGGACATCTTGGACACTGCAGGTCAGGAGGAGTACAGCGCCATGAGGGATCAGTACATGAGGACAGGAGAGGGCTTCCTCTGTGTCTTCGCCATCAATAACACCAAGTCCTTTGAGGACATTCACCACTACAGGTGAGGGTTTGATAGAAACCGAACAGTGTGCAGTCACATAACCTGCAGAATCAGGTCAGTAAAGGGTTAAAACACCTCACAATGTCAGATTCATTTTTGGCATTCTGTGTGCTTTGGCAGAGAGCAGATAAAACGAGTAAAGGACTCGGAGGACGTCCCCATGGTCCTGGTGGGGAATAAGTGTGATCTTCCGTCCCGCAGTGTGGACACCAAGCAGGCTCAGGATTTAGCACGGAGCTACGGCATCCCCTTTATAGAGACCTCAGCAAAGACGAGACAGGTATGGAAGACATGGGCGGTCGTGGATCGAATACAATCGTGTCTGACCAATCAATGAAAATAAAAGGTTTAAAACTGGTTTAAAGACAACATGAAATCAAAATCAACCATTTTCTGTAAATAAATGTCCTTGGTGCTTGTGCACTGCTCGTCATTATAAAAAAATTGTTTACCATTATCCACCTCTGAAACCACTTTTATGCGTCTATGATATCCTAGTATTAGCATAGGATTCAGATTTCGATGGATAAAATTACCCAAACCTTCATTTATAAATTTTTTTCACCATATTACTTAGCTTCGAAATGCGTTATGGAAGATAAATGAGTTGTGTATGCCATTTCATGTCGTCTTTAATGTCATGTTAATGCATTATTGGGTTAAACATGGTTTTAAAATCTTTAATAAAAGTTAACAGTAACCAGAATATATACAACCATTAAAGGTGAGTCTTGAAAAGCATTATAAGAACATGTCTCGGTCACATTTAATCAAAATCAAAGGAAATTGTAAAAAAAAAAATATATATATATATTTATATATAATGACTCTTTGCCCAAGCAGAGTCATAGTCCAAGTCTGTTCAAGTCCACCACTGATGTGATGCCAAAATGTAACATTTTAATGAAGATTATTTTTTTGCTAACCGTTTATAGTAGTAATAATAAAAAGGTAAAATTGTAACTCCCCTACACATCTGTTTTTATTTTTTTCCATTTAAAATAGTCACAATATAAGTAAGTCTTATTGCATAAATATGCGTGTTATTGTATTATGTTTAGGAGGTAACTGTGGCCTAGACATGGTTTTTGTTGCATTCACACACCATCTGAAGTCCGTAGAAATGTATAGAATTGTGGGACAGCTGGTCATTGCGTACTGTTGCTTTACACTGGGTTTATGCATGAGTTAATTCTGAGTGCTTGATGAATAATCAATCAGGTCACATCACACAACACAACTGATCTGCCTCTGGGTTTGTGCCTGGTCTCTCATCTGCATTCATTATAATGTGTCTGTTTGATTTCATAAATTAATCTTTTTTTGATTGGTTGATCAGAGGTTCAATCACTGTTAATCAGTTGGGGATATCAAATCTGTCATGTTAAATATCAGGGCAGACACTCTGCAGTGCTCAAATCACAACTCCTTGTGGTGCTGGGGTGTAATAAAACCTCCTGAATTAATTTATTTTCTCTCTGTTTGGAGCATCACATGCACCTGGCCGACACCAAAGTGCCAATCTACAATACCCACAATTCTCTCTCTGGCCGAAATGGTTCTGTGTGTATTGCTCTAATAGCACTTTCTAATTCTCTTATCTTTCAGTAAAACTGTGTGTGTGTATGTTCATGGACGTTATTAATTATTCTTAGAGAAACTCTTCTAAAATGTTTTCCAACATATATCATCCCATTGAATAGCATGTTTTTGTTTAGTTTTTTTTGTGGAAAGTTGATGTAAAAACTTGATTATGCCAAATTCTCTCCAAATTCCCAGAAATAATCAAAAAGAAAACGCTAATATTAATTGTGCCAGCACTATGTGGAAAACTTTTTAGTGCCATTCGGTTCCCGAAACCCAATTGAGACTGTTTCCGCTTCTCGGTGATGAAGGCTTGTGCGTCTCTTGACACTGAAGGGAGTTGTGTTTTGCACTGCAGAGAGTGGAAGATGCCTTTTATACTCTGGTACGGGAAATCAGGCAATACCGGCTGAGAAAACTCAGTAAAGAAGAAGAGACAACACAATGCATCAAGCTTAAAAAATGTGTTTTGATGTGAGCGGGGTAAGTGTGAAGCCCAGCTGTAGAGTACCAAATCTGCTGTATACAGTAAGCCTATTTTTAAAACCGATAAGAGATTTAGCATCGTGATATTTATTTTCACAACCTTCCACATTTGATCATAGAATAAAAATAAAACCTTATTTTAGAACACAAATGAAGTGTTTAGAATTGTACGTCATATTTGAATGCTAAGAATGCTACCGTATTTTCCGGACTGTAAGTCGCACTTTTTTACATGGTTTGGCTGGTCCTACGACTTATAGTCAGGTGCGACTTATTTATCAAAATTAATTTCACATGAACCAAGAGAAAACATTACCATCTCCAGCCGCGAGAGGGCGCTCTATGCTGCTCAGTGCTCCTGTAGTCTACACTGAAAACATAGAGCGCCCTCTCGCGGCTGTAGACGGTAATGTTTTCTCTTGGTTCTCTAAATAAATGCGACTTATAGTCCAGTGCAACTTATATATGTTTTTTTCCTCGTCATGACGTATTTTTGGACTGGTCCGACTTATACTCAGGTGCTACTTATAGTCCGAAAAATATGGTGATTGTAATACAATATCATTTTCAAGACTGTTTTTATATATTGTGTTTATAGTATTAGTTTTACATAATTTAAATAATGCTAATAGTAATTAAAAAATCACTTTCCAGACAGAAATTATTTGTTGTGGTGATTTTAATAAATGCAAAGTTGTAAAAAAAAAAAAAAAAACAGACAAGATATATTTATGTAATTAACTGAATTTAGGTATTACATTTAAAAACATAATTTCCCATACAAGATTTATTTTATTTTTTTAAAGGGAAAGTGTGCTTTTTTTTTTTTTTTGCAGAATATAACGTCTCCTTTTTGATATTGGGATTGAGTATGACCGTTTCTTTGTGAGATTGACGTTCTTCTCTATCTTTTCCCGCAGTTTATTTTTAGTTTCACTGTGGGTTTGGTGATCATGGCCTTTTTAAGTCTTCTCTGAGGCCAGTTTTAATGTTAGATGGCTAATGTTTGGAGTATGGCAGCCAAAGTTGGGCATAGATTCTTGTTTTTTTTTTTGTTCGAGTGTTTGATGCTTTTAGATGATAACCCGAAGTTCTTGTTTTCCCTTTATTCTGAAGGGCGTGGACGACGCGTTTTACACTTTAGTCCGAGAAATCCGGAAGCACAAGGAGAAGATGAGCAAGGATGGCAAGAAGAAAAAGAAGAAATCCAAATCAAAATGTGTGTTAATGTGAACAAGCCTTTCCTGTCATTATAGACTCAGAAGAAAAATAAAAAAAAAACTTCCACAGCTGCATTTTGTACATTACACTAAATTATTAGCCTGCTCAAAATACAGAATGGATCCTTCTTAAAAGAAATAAGCTTTACTTCTCATTCGGTGCCAGTCCCTTCACACCGTTCTGGCTTATTTTCCTGGGTGGGCTGTCAGAAGTGGTTTTATTTTGCAGTTGGTTTATCTAGAGTAGTTTTAACAGATTTCTAAAGAAAGGTGTGGACATGAAAACAGGCTTTCGGTGTGAGGTATGAGAGAGAGCTAGCCGTGTAGCTAGCTGCATGTGAGTCACTTGATTTTCCAGGAACTGAAACTTTGAGGAATCATTTTTGGTGGCGTTTTGAAACATTATCACTGTGTATGATCCTGGCTTTGGATGTCCCGGACTTCCAAAAACAACCTGCATGGGAACTTCCATTGTAGTCGGATTTCCACGCCCTCTCTGGAAAGCCATGGTCATGCATGGTGAAATCTTCACCTTGTTAACCTTATTTCCCTGTATGCATGCTGTGTTCTGTTCATTAAACTTCCAGGGAATTCTGTGTAATAGCCACTGTGGTGTCTGTCCGACAGGCGCGATTATTTCAATATGGCCGTTGTTCATTTTTCTGATCAATTCATGAGGTTTTATATAAGAGTCAAAATCTGCTAAGAGGTAACAGCATGTAAAAAAAAAAAAAAAAAAGTATCAACTTCATTAAACAACCAATTTAAATGTACCTCTGCAGGCTTTTTTTGATAAAAGTTTTTTTTTTTTCCGTATAAATCATAAGTCTTTGATTTAAACCTAATAAATTACAGATCCTGTTGTAAATAATACTGAAAACTCACCAGCTCCTGGCAGATTCTGACTAAAAGAATAAAGCTGCAGTCGACCAATCAGAGTTAAGTATTCCAGAGAGCGTTTGGAATCTCTCTGTAAGTATCTACATTAGCAAAAGCCTCAGAGGAGGATTTTTATTACATATGAATATTTACCCTCTTGTGTCCAGCCAAACAGCACAATACAAGGCTGAATTTATTATTATTATTTTTTTTATTGCTAAATTTTGATTAGTGAATATAACCTACTGTACCACTAGTTGTTTTGATGCAAATGTATGTTAAAAAAAGGAACAAAACAAATGCCTTGTGCGTTTATGCTGCCATCAACCATCAAGACGTTCTGGTTCTAGAAGACTCCGTCTAGTATACTAAGGCAAAATGGCAAGTTTTCAGCCATCACTCAAACCAAAGAGAGTGATCTAAAGGTTTATTTTGTGATGTCATGAGGTGATGTCATTTATAGGAGACCTACAATACACGAGCAGAATGTTGCTTTAAAACCTTGGTCCTTAAGCATGACTAGTTTGCTTTTCTGATACTTGTTTCTATATTGCTGTTTGACTAATACAGAGAAATCTAAACAGGAAATAAATCAGGATGTCTGCTCATATGCAAAGTTAAGTGTTGTGGGTGATTTCTGTTCCCTTTAAAATCATTTACTAGCCGTCTGTAACGCGAGTCATAAGATATTTTTGGAACGGTTTCTGTTCTGAAATGTTCTGTCTGTTGGTGTGCCAATTGCAAATGTTGAGACAAGGGTTCAGACGTACATGTACCTTGTTTAAACAGCCTTTGTACGGTTGTGATAAAGATGAATATTTTGTAAATTGTGCTTTTTTTTGTTTAATGAATTGAATGACGCTTAATTGAGGGTCATGTGTTGGCGTCTATGAGAAAGTGCTGATCTGAGGTCGTCTTTCGCTCCTCGTTCATGTTTTTTTGGTGAATGTGATGGTTCGGATGATGGAAGCTGTTCTCAGATCTGCACGGATTTATAAATGCAACCCAATCCTGTTTTCCCCCATTAATCTCACCTGTCTTATTTAATGTGTAATTAAAAGAAGTACATAAAACCCACAGGAGAGACTCTGTGTCTGTTTGTTGGTTCAGAATGAATGCAAAATGATACCAAATATTGGTATAATTGCTTAACTTTTTTTTTCTTTTTTTCAAAAAATCAAATTTTGCTTGATTTTGTAAAATCTTAGAAGGTTTAGTATATTTTGCAACCATGTTTTTGTGCTCTGTTTTTCAGGATTTTTCAATCGAACGTTTAGAAATGAATAGACAGCATTTATTTGTACTAGAAATCTTTTGCGACCATCACTTTAACGCAACCTTGCTGAATAACAATGTTTCATAATAGAAATCTAACTTTTGAATGGGATATGCATTCATATATATTGAATTTAAGCAGTCAATTTCATGAGATTCACCTTTATGCATGCATGTCTCTTATGTGCCACAAAGGGGCAGTATTCTCTCATGCCATGCTATAGTAGTTTCTCAGATGGTCTTCTGTAATGTCATCCTAACAGAATTAAAATAGCAGGCACTCTCAATAACTCCCTGATTTAATCCGGGGCACGGTATCATTTCTTCGGCGTAATTACATTCGCCACGTGAAATTAAATATCGAGCTTGCTGTGGATTTGAAACCTACCTTTGTCTCTGGTGCCAAGATGAATAGGTTGTTCCATATTAGTTTAACTGCAGGCGAAAAGGACACGTTTCGTAGGATAAGCCATTTGCCATTAATAATGCAGTTTTTAAATGTGATTGCAGTGCTCGGGTGTCCTGTCTTCAATACAATTTTAAAAGGAATTAAAAAAGAAATACATGTATGGTTTAATTCTGCTGCGTGGAAAACCTACAGTAACCAATAAAATATGGGCCCAACATTGATTTTGTTTTTAAAATGTATTTTTTGCCATGTTAATCCCCTCAAAGCACTTCTAATCAAGGTAAACCTTCTGACCAATTTTCATCATTTTTTTTTTCAGGACCTTTTTGTCATTCATTTGTGATTCATGATTAAGGATTTGTAATCCTTCTAGGCAGATTTCATTAGTTTGTCAGGGACTAATCTTTTGAATGAATATACAGTACTTAAGCAGTTTTACTTATTAGCATGTAATTTCATTTCAGCCACACACTGTAAAAAATTACTGTGATTTTAATGGTGCAATACTTTGAAAATGCTACAGTACAAACCTGTTAAATTGTTAACGGTAATTTCCTGTAAAATGTAAACTTTCCCAGAACTCTCTGTGTTGCATTTAAATTTTTGTTTGAATTTGATTGAATTTTTTTTCTTTGAAATTTGAAATGAAAGTCAGAATTGACCAAGTTTTGAAAACATTATTTTTTTGAAATAAATTTTGGCTTCAGTAGTCAAAACTGTGATATGCTAAATCCAAAATAATCCAAAGATAAACAGTCAAGATTATGACATACTACATAATTTTTATGAGATTGACTTTTGTCCCCATTGACTTTTTAATTTATCATTATAGCTTTGTCGTAATTTTGATCTTTTATGTCATAATAAAGATTTAACACAGCATGATTTTTTTTTTCTTATTTTGTGGAAATAAGCTATCATATTTTACACAACCAAACAGCTGATGAAACATTTTATCTTTCAATATAAAAATTATATCACTTTCATTCGCATATAGCAGAACCTTTAGCGAAACATGCTAGAAATTGCAGAATTTCAGGATTTCAGAATTTCAGGCTTATATAGTAGTCGCTGAAACTAAAGATGGAATGGGATTATGGGTTTTCCTTTTTTTTTCTTTTTTTTAATGTATTCCAAATGTTTTGGGGCCAAATGTCAGGGCCCAAGTATAGGATTCAGCCAACAGCTACATTTTGATTGTCCGTCCTCTTGAGCTCTGAACTAATTGTGTCCTAACTCTTGAAAAATGTGTCTGTGACCACGGTTGTTCATTTTACATGCTTGTCTTGTAGTGGACAACCAGGTGGCCTTAATACTCGATCACTGTCTGCTGGTTCTCAGATGGTCTAGATTGAGGTCTCACAAATGTTTTTGAACCTAGGACCACTTTTTTTCATTCAGTTTTTCCAAAGCCCTGTCCACAACCCAATTTAGGTTAAGTAAAAAAATACATGAACACGTGCTGCACTTGAAATGATGTGATAGTCTCTCAAATCCTCTTGTTAACCTTTAAAACAGAAATATCGGTCCACTCCAGGAGCACAAATAGTGTGAGAAAATTGGAGACTCCGTTAAATTATGCAGACTATTTCTTGACTGTATGATAGACCCGAGTCTTGACAGGAGAGAATGGAGAAGAAAATACAAGCTGGAGCAGTCGCTGTAAATCCTCCTCTTGATTCTCCTGGGTGCACCTCAGGCCAGACCCTGTCAGTCAAACCTCCTCCACAGCTGTAATCTCTGGACAACAATGAGGGGCCTGCATGTCTGATAAAACTGCTGAAATGGAGCAATCCTCATCCGCAGCACCTCTGGTGGGCCGAGAAGACAGTGAAATGGTGGATGTTCAGAAGTTGACAGACTCACAACTCTC